>NW_007728194.1:131821-205558 GCF_000696425.1 Galeopterus variegatus | reverse complement strand
TCCCTGACACCCACCCTATTCCTCATCTTCATCCCCACCCCTCCCTTACTCTTCCCCTGAGTGGATGAAGGAGTCACACAGCTGGTCCTGTGAACAGCACCAGGCTTAGCCAGGTGCAGGTAAACACTGCGGGTGTGACTAGGCTTAATCCGGGTCCCTGACACCCACCCTATTCCTCATCTTCATCCCCACCCCTCCCTTACTCTTCCCCTGAGCGGATGAAGGAGTCACACAGCTGGTCCTGTGAACAGCACCAGGCTTAGCCAGGTGCAGGTAAACACTGCGGGTGTGACTAGGCTTAATCCGGTCAACTGCTGTGTTTGAAAGAAAGTTGGTTTCGTTAGTGTAAGGAGTTTTTTGAGGGAGGACACACAAAGCTGGAGGCCCTGACTGGACCCCACCCACCATAGTCATGTCAGAGAATCATCCTGACCTGTGACCCAGGACACTGCAGCCGTGGCAATGGCTCTGCTGCCCTCCAAGGCTGCACATTGTCTGGGGCAGATGCGAGCACTGAGGGGACCTCCAATTTTGGGTGTAAGTGTTGCCAAAAGTGGCTGAGGCCTGCAGTACTGGAGGTGAGGGGATGCAAATGTGGATGAAGATGTGAGCCAGACAGCTTTTTCACCCCTGAACCGGAAGAGGAGGAACAGGAAGGTTGTGGAGACTTGCCTGGGGTTGAGTGCCAGAAGGGGTCAGGCAAATGCAGCCCTTCAGATCAGTGCCACGTGGAAGCATGTTGGAGACTTTCCTGCTGTGACTTCCTGGAGCAACTCCAGGGACACCTAGCATGACACCCCAGGCCTTTCTCTCCCAGGAGGACACATCATCTCACAGGAGGGCTTGTCACAATTCCCTGATGTGTCTCCTCCTGGGTCTCCCTCTAGGAGGGCTGTCACCACAGCCCTGACACGTTGTGGTCAAGGGCACTCATGACTCCTGAGACTCATGACAACCTTGGAGGGTCCACATCACTCCCCAGATGTGGCTCTGAGGCCCATTGTTTGTTGCCCAGAATCCTTATTTGAAAAGAAAGCATTCATGAATATCCCCACCATGGACTTCCAGCACCTGGGGGTCAAGGCTGGGATGGGGGGTGATCTCTTCCTAGAGACCAACCAGGAACACAGGGAGCACCTCCAGCAGCCGACCCAGAGACCCGGACCTCAGCAAGGGCTGATACTTGATGAAAAACCACTCAGGTTCATAGGAGCGCTGGCTCTGCCCGTCCCGTGAACAGTGAGGGAGGTTGCTAAGACGAGGAAAATAGCACCAAACCTGTCTGGCATGGAGAGTAGCCAAGAGGCCAAGGAGGCCATAGCCTAGTCAAGGCCAGAGAGCATCAAAGTGGAGATGAAAAAGCTCGTGAAATCAGCCACTGAGCTATAAAGTGACCAAGCAGAGGGAAGTGGAGACTGGCCTCCTCTCTCT
The DNA here is from genome assembly GCF_000696425.1 of Galeopterus variegatus. Classification (NCBI taxonomy): domain Eukaryota; kingdom Metazoa; phylum Chordata; class Mammalia; order Dermoptera; family Cynocephalidae; genus Galeopterus; species Galeopterus variegatus. The sequence continues at coordinate 204,127 of NW_007728194.1, read as the reverse complement.
AAATGACTGTCTGAGGTTGCTGAGGGCACAAAGCCCACCGTGGTTATGCTTCTAGCTAGCCTACCTGCAGGGACAGAGGCCCCCTGCCCCAACGGGCACTGGCAGTACCTGCTGAGCCTGAGGCCATCCCCTTCAAAGTGCCAAGTGGGAAGATTGGCAAGGCAGAGGGAGAGTTTGGATGCACTGTCCCACTTGTCTGTCACCCCCAGACTTAGTGGTACACAACAACCATTTATTATACTCCTGGATTTTGTGGATTAGGAATTTGGGCAAGGTACAGGGGGGATGGTTTGTCTCTGCTCCGCAACGTCTGAGACCTCAGACTTGAAGTCAGGACGACTCAATGGCTGAGGCTGGAGTCATCTAAAGGCTGTTTTCACTCATGCTTCTGGCTGTTGCCTCGGACCTTGGCTGTTGCTACCACCTTGGCCTCTGCACATAGCCTGGATTTGTTCACATCGTGGTGGCTTGGTTCAAAGGGCAAGTGTTTGAAGGTGGACCAAGGGCAGACTGTCCTCTTAACTGGAAAGGTATCTCGAGGCTGAACAATGAAGTGGGCCATTCCTGTGACAAAGCAAAGAACTTTATTACAGGGTAACTTATTTACAGAGTAATGAGTCAGGCAGACGTGACTCAAAAGCATATGCCAAGCTTCTCTCTGCGCTATCTCAGGGCTGAGCTCAGACTTACATAGGCACATGTAAACAAGCTTAACGTTCCTAGTTCCAAAGTGGATGCATATTGTCACACCAGTACTTAATATTTCCTTCTTCTCAGTCAGTGGGTTGTTCCTATCAGCTGTTGTAACTACCTTTCCCCTAATTGCTGCACAACTTTATGGGCAAAGCTCCCACGAAGACATAACAAGTGGTGAGGACCTAAGATGGAGTCAGTTGTGCCCACAGTCCCACAGGCCAGCATCTGAGAGGGAAAGAACCAGAAGAAAGCCATGCAGCCTCACTTCCTCCACATTCAGCTCATTAAAAGTGAGGCACTAAAGCCTGAGTGCCCTCCTGAGGTGGGGATGGAATGGTTCGGGGGTGGGCACACTGCCCTTCCAGGCCCCTCCTACTTCCTCGTTCTGGAAACAATCACTGGGTCCCAAGATACCATAAGTGCTCTGAGTGAAGAGGCCAGTGATTCAAGTGAAGGTTTCAGGGGCTTTGGGGACTGAGGCACTTCCTGCCTTGGGTTCTCTGAAAACGCTAATGACCTACCAACCACTGGTCACCTTGACTGCTGCTGGACAGGGTCATCTCACAGCCCGCCAACATGAATGCTGGTTTTCCCAGTGTGAGTCTTGGCAAGTCTTATATGCACTTCTTGGACCTTTAAGGCTCAACTTACTCTCTTCATCCAGCTCTCACTGGGTGGACAGTGAGGGCTGGGGGGCACCAGGAGAAAAGTACAGGCTGCCCAGTGGGGAGAGACAGGTCAGGCTTCACTGAGGAGGAGACATTTGCGCTGCTCCTTCAAGATGAATTGGCAGACAAGGGACAGAAGGGCATTCTAGAAGCATGGGCCAAAATCTGGGTCTTGGGGAGGTCAGAAAATCAGGCTGGAAAGCAGCCTGGGAACTGAGCACTGTGAGTTCTGTATGCCGTGCGGAGTTTGGACTCCAGGTCATGGTTGGTGGAGAAGGTGGAAAGAAAGTCAGTTGCAAGGTAGGGCATCCTCAGGATGAAAGTTTTACGAGGACTCACAACCTGGGTGAATTTGCTAGAGTCCAGGACTCTTGAGCCCTGCAGATCCAGAGAATGGACATTCTCAGCCCTCTTGCTAACTGAATTCAGACCTCAGTAATGTATAAACCAAACAGCCAGGTTATTAATTTGCAGGGGTGGGGGGCTATCTCTTTGCACTGGCAGGAATATTGGGACACCATCCAGGATACCCTTATCTGGTGCCAAGGTCCTGGGGGAGCAAGGTTGGTTGTCTGAAGGTTGCTGGGTGAGTCAGAATTAAAGCCAAGAGAGGTCAGTATTGTTGAGGGGCAGTTCATGGGTTCCAGGTGCTGTCTGGTGCAGTCAGAGCAGAGAGCTCCCCAGTGATGGAACTCTATGCCCCCCATCCCTGGTCACTGGAAGACATGCCTGTTTTTTTACTCACTCCCTCCTTGTCACATTACTTTATTATGCCAGTATCACAGATGCAGTCTGACTGTTCCCAGGGCCTGGAAGACGGGCTGTCTCCTCTGATTATGTGTTGATTGGATTATCCCAACCCTCAGCCTTCTCGAGGGCACGCTGCTGTATCAGCCTTCAGAACAATTATGGTCAGGGATGTGCATAATGCGGTTCATATTTGGGAAGATAACTCGGGCTACAGTGAGGAGCCTGGGGGGATGGGGAGGGATTGGTGGCTGGAGTCCAGCCTCTCTGCTGCCACACTGTACTGAGAGTGAAGTGTGACCTTGCTGGGGAAGTGGGGACCAGCCCTTCCCTGCCTGGGAGGAAACCCCACTCTTAGTCCAAGTGTGAGAGTGAGCCCCAAACCACCAGTGACCCTCCCTCCAAGTGCCCAGCCCTCGCAGGATTGGGCAGGAATGGAGACCTCGCGGAGGGCAGGGTTGGAAAGGAGTGAGGCAGGCTCTGTTTCTTTCTGGCATTTGGCATCTTCTCCTGGGATCCAGGTCCGGATTCAGTTCCTGGGAACCTACAAGAACTTGGTGCTCTGCCTGTTACCAGAAGCGTTTCTTCCAGAGTCACACATGAAGGACTTTAGATCAACCTGGGCATGGCCCTCCTGGGCCATATCCAGGCACTTAGGCCCTGCAGGGCTTCCAGCAGCCAAAAGGCCTGTGCATCCTGAACAGGAATAGCAATAGCTGAGAGGGGCTGCTCCTGACAAGGCCCAGCCGGCCCAGCTTCCAGTCTCCTGACATGGGGGGAGGGTGGTAGGGCTCCTTGTGTGTGCAGGAGCACAGGCGGGGAGGACCGCACCCCTGAGCGGATGGGTGGGAGGTGGCTGGAGCAGCTGGTGGAAGTCGGGGTTCTCACCTTCACAATTTGTGCCTTTCCGTGTATGTGGAATTCTGCCCCCCATCCCTGTTGCTGCTCTTTTACCCCACAGGGCAAGGCTCATGGGTAGAGGGCAGGGCTGGGTGGGAGGGGCAAGGCCACATGGGACATTCAGATTGGGACATTTTTCTGGGCCCTGGCCCCCACTTGCTGTCTGACCTAGTGTAAAAGCCAGCTGGTCTGGGTTCACATCTGAGCTCCACCTCTCACTAGCTCTGTGACTTTGCGCAAGTGACTTAGCCTCTCTGTGCCTCTGTTTCCTCGTCTGTGAAACAGGAATAATAACAGTACTTCTCTCAATGGATTGTTTTGAAGATTACATTAATTAATGCTTAAGGCGCAGGACGTCTCTGGCACGTAGGAAACATGGTATGTTCTGGGTGTTATGGCTGTGATGGCTTCACTACAATTACTGTCATCAGACAGAATCCAGAAGCCTTTTCTTCAAGAAAAAGCTGCACCGGCACACAGAGCCCCTGGACTGCAGGCCAGAATCTGGGGTGACAGAGGGGTGGCCATTCTGTGTCTTCTGCTGCTAGCTGAGGGCCCAAGGTCAGGAGCAGGCTCCCCGATGTGCGTGCTGGCTTGCCTTCCTGGATGTCTTTGAGGCCACCCCTTTTCCCACGGCCACTGGTCTCTCCTCGTCCTTCTCCTGCCCAAGCCAACCTCACTTGCTCCTCCAAGAAACACACCTGTTGACTCTTTGCCTGTTGATCGAGTTAACAGATAATATACAAGATGCCCTATACAAGACTAAAATAATTTTTAGTATTAGTCTGTACCATGCAGTAACTGGAGAATACTATACTAAAATACTATTTCTTGTGCATCTAAGATACAAATTTCACTGGGCATCCTGTATTTTTATTTGCTAAATCAGGCAATTCTACTTTGAGGCTCCAAAACAAAGGGGTATCATTCAACCCTGAACAAAGAGATGTTGGGGGGATGACAGGACTGGGTCCTTCCTTATACTGGGAGGCCTGCGAGTGCTGCAGGACAGGACACTGTAACACCGTTGGTGCTTTTGACCCGAGGTTTCTGTCAGGCTCCTGGTCTTCTGCACAGGGAGTGCTACCTGTGTCCTGGGTGTTTGGGGAAGGACGGACCCAGGAGAGGCCTGGTGGTTTACCCCCACTGTGTGCCTTTGGAATGGAGAGTGGGGCTGTGCAGACCCACAGGCCCTGGAAAAGTGTTGGGGATGGGGATAGAGAGCGCTGTCTCCACTGCTTCTAACCCAGGCGGGTGGCAGGCGCTCAATCAATTAGAGACAACTCGGGAACATGAAGAAGTAGTTTCCTTTGGAATTAAATGTGGGTTTAAGTTCTCCAGAGGAAACACCACTCAGGCTAAAAGAATGTGCTGGAAGTTCTGTGAGTGTGGGGCTGGCTCTGTGGCCTGGCAGTGGGACAGGATCCCTGGAGCTAGGACAAGCTTTTCTCCATTCCTGAAGACTTGTGGGTATAAAGGTCTCCCTGGGGGTGCTGCAGACAGGAGGTCCCAGAGGGGCCCAGGTCTGGGGCTGTATATCCTGGGAGGGGAGGAGCATGGATAAGAGGAGAGAGAGAACTTCGAGACTATATCCCAAGTGATCAGGCACTGAAGGTTTGGGAGCAGGCGTTCTCCATACCTTGGTGTGCCGAGCCCAGCTGGGGGGTGCATTTTCCTCTTTCTTGCTCTGTGTGACTTGGGGAAGAAAGAGTTGGCAGGAGCAGCTCCAGGCAACCCAGGCTTTTGCGGATGCTGGCACTTAGGATAATAATAGCTGGTGTTGGCTCCTGGCTCCCGCCTGGATTTTCCACAGGACAGTCTCTGCAGCATGGGTCAGGCCAGAATCAGAACCTTGGTGAGGTTTGGAGCTCCCACCGCCTTGAACTGGCATGAAGTTTCCAGTGCAGTGTCCAGGGAAGACTGGAGGTGCCCTGCTGTGTGCAAGACAAATGTATGGTTTACAGACTCCTGTGATTGGCTTGGTTTTAAGGTCAAAAAATGACTCCCAGGAATGGGGACCATCTTAAAAATCCCATAGAATAAAGGGGAGACCAACTGCCACTCTCTCTTGGGTGCCTTTCCTAACCCTCTGTTCACCTTGTACCTGGGCCTGCCTCATGGACCCTGCCCTCCTGCAGCAGGTGGAGCTGGCAGCCCTGCCTCCCTGAGAACAACAGAGCTCCCTCCTGCCTCACCTGAGATCTCCTGTCCCCACCTGGGCCCCTGACCTGGCCCATCTGCTCCCAGGGTCTGCCTTTATCTCCTAGAATACCGGGTTGGGGTCCAGTGGAACTTAGCTTGAGGGTGGCCCTGCCACTTCTTGCCACCCATGACCTTGGCCAGTGACTTCATCTCACTGCCTTGGCTTCCTTGTCTGTACAATGGGGCTTCTCTTGCAAGAGGGTGAGATGAGGTGATGGGTGCCCAGGGTCCTCAACCACAGGGGTGATTGGCCTGTGTTTATTTTTCCTGCCCCTTGCATGCCTGCTTGTCCTGCTTGGTAGTTGGCCAGCCCCAGGCCCTCCTGTAGTTCTGTGCAGCTGTTCTCCTCCCTTTTGTCTCCCCCTCAACAGCAGAGGCCTCCGGGGTGCAGCAGGAGGTGTCTTGTGGTGAGGGGTGAGAGGCCCGGCTCAAGCCTGATGTTCAGGGCCTTTTCAGTAGAAAAAGTATTTATTAGCAGAATGAGATCCAGTGGCCCAAACTTAAGCTCAGGCAGTTGCTGAGTCTTCCTTTCCAAGGCCATCCTTGAGCTCCTGCCATGAGTTAAGCTCTGCAGATGGAGATGTGGTCTAGGGGTTAAGTGGCTGGAGGCCACCAAACCCCATGTGCATTGTTAGGTTCTGCAAGATGGAGGAAAAGGAGAGAGAGAGAGAGAGACCTGAGCCAGGTGCCGTTTCCACCAAGAAGCTTTATTCCACCAACGTGGAGGGGAGACCAGGTTGGATCAGCTCCCCCGAACAAAGGAAAGCAGGGGTTTTATATTACTTTGAGGGAGGGTTCTGGCAGAGTAATGGGCAATTGCAAAATCAGTGGTATGCAAGGTGACGCAGCCCTAATAGTCCACTAACATCTGGTCAGTTAGGGCATAGGCTTTTGATTAGTGTCACCACTATGTCAGTACAAAGCATTCCTCTCAGCCCAGCCCAAAGTCTGCTACCACAGTCCCCAAGATATTCTTTTGATGATAACGGTCATGTTTACCCCATCCCAGGAGAGGAATTTCTCTGACCAGTTCCCAGAGCAGAGAAGGGAAAGGGGAGGGGGAGGAGGGTGGAAAGTTGCTTAACATGGCTGTGCTGATGTCAAGCTAGCCATGAGGCCTAATATGCATGTTATCTCTTTAAGCCTCAATGAGATTCCCCATTTTACAGATAAACCAAGGCACAGAGAGGCTCAGTGATTTGCCCAAAATCACTCAGCTCTAAGTGAACCCATATTCAAACCCAGGCATGGGCCCCAAAGCCTGTATCTCACCCCCATGCAGCCAAGCAGTGTGGCAATGAGGGAAGTGTGGGGGCCCAGTGGGAAAGTGGGGGCTGTGCCCGCTCTCCTGGTGTTGGCAGTGCAAGGCCTGCATCCCAGAAGACCCCCAGTCCTGGGTGAATCAGGCCTTGGTCACTCACCCCTATAGCCTGCTCTTCTCTGTGGGACCATCTCTACTCAGGAGGGTGCCTGGGGCCAAGCTGCCTCCCAGCCCAGGGGGTCTGGGAACAGTCCCACGTCTGGGAGGGGACATTGGTTCATCTCGCATATTGTACCACCTGCTGATCCTGGGAGCATTCAGGACCTGGCACTCCCACCCCACCCCTGGAGCCAGGAAATGGCCATTGACAGACAAGGTGCCCCACCCAGAGCTCGAGTGACCAGAGTTTGTGTGGGGCTGTGGTGCTGGAACCTGGGACCTCCTGTTGATGGGCTCAGCCAGGAAACCCTGTCCGGGTCTCTGTGGTTCAACATCCTCCAGGCCTCACACCTTCTTCCCTCTACACGTGTCTGTGTCCAAATGTCCCCTTTTCACAAGGACAGCAGCCGTGTTGCATTGGGGCCCACCCTGATGCCCTCTTCTTAACTAATTGTATCCGCAATAACCCTGTCTCCAAATAAGTCATGTTCTGAAGTATTAGGGGCAACATAGGAATTTTGTGGGACACAGGTCCATAATTGGGCATTTGGAGGCCACAGGGTGCAGTAGAAAGAGTGAGCATTTGGGGATTTAATGGATTTGCGTTTAAATCTTAGCTTGGGCTCTGAGGCTCAGTTTCTTCATCTGCAAAATGGAGATTGACCAATGGTGGTTCATCTGTTCGTCTGTTCACTTTCTTTTATTCTTTCTGTGAATGGCAACATTGCCAAGCACGTGCTGGGGGAATACGAGGCAGTGACTGCTACGGTTTGAATGTCCCTCCAACACTCATGATGAAATTTAATTACCACTGTCACAGCATTAAGAGGTGGGACCTGTAAGTAGTGATAAGGTTGTACCATTATTGCAGGAGTGGGTTTTGTTTTAAAAAGGCAAGCTTGTCCCCGTTTTCTCTTGCCTTCTCTTGCCCTTCACCTTCCGCCATGGGATGGCCCAGCCAGAAGGCCCTCTCCAGGTGCCTGTCTCTTAATCTTGGCCTTCCCAGCCTCCAGAACCATGAGCCAGTACATTTCTTCTGTTCATTATTAATTATCCAGTCTCAGTTACTCTGTTACAGCGGCACAAACAGACTAAGACAGTGCCTGACCTCACAGGGTAGCTTCAGTGCCTGACCTCACAGAGAGCAATCGCAGCCTGCAGCCTGTGCAGGCAAACAGTAGGTGCTCTCTGAATGTCCGCTCCTGCCCTCTTCCCCTCCAGCTGCATTGCGCAGAGCTCGGAGGGCCAGTGAGCTGTGGTTGGTGGAGGCCCCCAGCCCTGCAGTCCACCTGCAGGTGGCCCCCACGATGTTCTCTCCCGAGCCATGGCCCTGCGGGGAGAGCGGGGAGGCTGCTGCCCCCCAGGGGGTCCATCCTGGGTGGTCTCCTCCTTTGGTCCTCACCAGAACAGGACATCTGGGATTCCTGAGGAGTGTGAGAAAACCAAGTGCCCCTGCCACTGTGAGAACCAGGCTGCAGCAGCAGGAGGGTCCTACGAAGCCATATGCCCCTGGGCCCCAGGCACCTGGGGAAGCTTTGCCCAATTTGCTTGCTGTCCCTTGTCGCCTTCCTGCCGACTTCCAGCCTCTGCTTCCCAGGAGCCTCTCTCCTCTGATAAACACAGAACAGCTCCTTTGCTATTTTCCACTATGTCACGACGTGCGGAAGCACCAAGCAGAGTCCAGGCCCAGCATCCCCGCCAAGTCTGTGCCGTGTTCCTTGTCAGCCCCACCTCCTGCCAGCTTCTGCACCTTCTAAATATAGCTCCCTCCGCAGACGACAAGCAGCCTTCCTCTGCATGGCTGCTGTCCTGACGGCCGGCTTCTGCGCTGGTCATCAGACTTCCCCACTGGGATGGGAGGGAAGAGTGGGGACAGACAGGGAGTGGCCAGGACTGCAGAGGAGCCTTGCAGCCCAAGTGCTGGCTTTTGTCATTCAGTCACGGTGACATTAGGCCCTGATAGTCACAGTGTCGACCACAAGTCCTGCCTCCATCTCTGGGGATGTGTGTGGCCCAGGCATGTCTCACGCAGGCTCTGCTAAGCTGTGACTGGGGGAGAGGAGGCTGTTTGGCACTGAAGGGGGAGAGACATGATGGTATTTCCAGGAGGAAATGGAAAGAGCCCGTCTGTAGGGGCTTCCGCCTCCAGCTCTGATGACCTGGGTGACTCTGGGTGATCCTTTGCCTTAAGTCTCAGTTTCCACGGCTGTAAAGTGGGGATAATGAGAACCATGTTGAGGGGATTAGAGAGAGTTTGTGCTGAGGGCTGGTCATTAGTGGCCTGCCGTGCAGGGCTCCTTGTCAAGACACGAAGGATCGTGTAACAGCCTCTGAAGGGCAGGAGCTCCATGGGGTGTCCCTTCCCTCATGCTCCGCAGTGCTCGGCAAAGACCCTGCATCCTACCCTCGGTGTGCATCTTCAGGGTAGCCTTGGAGTAGAATGGAGTCCCTCCTCCAGCCACTCCATATGACAAGACCCCTTGCACAAATCCCCTGCAGCCTGTAGATGGGGAAGCCACAGAGCCCCACTCCCCCAGGCCTCTCACTGCAGATCTCAGCTCCTCAACCATCCTGGGCCCAGGTGGGTGCTGAGGCCACTTTAAAACATTGGCCAAAATGTGGACATAACCCTGGAGCACAGGTAAGAGAAATTGGAATTACTGAAAAGAATAAAAATCAGGATTTCTCACTTCCGGGTCTGGCTGTGCTTGGGGTGGGGCACCAACCCATGCCCTCCCCTCCTACCCACTCAGGTCTGCTAAGGTTGGAGGACCTGACTTCTTCCTCAGGTCTCCAGCACCAGCACCAGTCCTGCCCCTACTGCTCAGGGGTCCTCAGGACAACCTCACTGTATGGAAAGCCTGGTCTTTGTATGAGAGGCCACTCTGCCCCAGGACTTTCCTACAGCCCACCTACCTGATACCCTGTGGATGTAGATAAGTCAGGACATGGTGTTCAATCCCCAAGTATTGACAGGCACAGAGATGTAGAGTTGATGGTGGAAACATCAGGCCCTGTTGTTCTAGATGTGTCTTTCTGCTGACAAGCTGGTCCCCTGGCAGGGGTGCGCCATGGGGATTCGGGCATTGGATGGGTGGAGACGCACATGTATGCATCTGATGTGTAGCCACTATTGCTGTGGCCACAATCCACAGGGCACCAACTCAACACAGCAGCCCTGCAAAATAGCTCTTGCCATCTTCTTCATTTTTAACAGAAGTTGAATCAGCAGCCCAAGGTCACATGGCCATTAAGTGGCAAAACCAGGATTCAGTTTGTGCACCCTAGAGTCCCAGAGTTCTAGTACTATCACCATTCTTAAAAAGCATTTCTAGGGTGTGCTGGGGATGATGGTCACACGTCCACACCAGACGAGCTGGTGGGCTCTATTATAACAAAAGCACCGAGCTTTCCTGCGGGGCTGATGTGCGGAACTAACTGTCCGGAGCTCTTGGATGTGGCAAAAACACGTCAGCAGGGAAACCATAGCTTTAGTGTGTTCAGATTTTTTAAAGGTCTTTGGTAAGGTTTCATTCCAAAACATTTTTCCATACTTAGAAAAATAATTCATTTCTTCACTGTGGCTTTGCAGGAAATGCTCTTTCATGCATAGGAGCACGTTTAGGGAAAGGAAGATATTCCTAAAGTGAATGTGCACTCTTCTTGATGGGGAATGGTGAACAGCAGGGTCTCACAGGGATGCATGCTAGAAGGGTCCTAGCTCATATTTTTTAATTAAATATTTGACAGAGGAAATGTATAGTGAAAATTCCAAGTTTGGGGAATGAGAAGCCAAATTAATGGAATGTATGTGTTTTCTGCTTTGGTTCCCAAATCATTGCTAACAATCAGCATTTTGTTAGTTTGTTTGCACAGTAACATGCAAGTGGTTTCATCCATCCAGTGCATATCTATTGCGTGCCCACCGTGTGCCAGGCACAGTGCTGGGTGCTGGCATGTATGTGATGGTATTCTGCTTTACAAAAGTGGGACTATATGGTTCTAATGCTTGCTCGTTTTACTTACTGATGTATTATAGGAATCACTACGCAAAGAAATTCTTCATTTTTTTTTAATGTCTGCATGGAGGCATTTCCTCATGAAATGACTACAGTAATTTAATCAGTTCCCTCTTGCTGGGCATTTCTGTTATTTCTGGATTACAAATAATATAATAGTGTAGTCTTAAACATCCTTGTACTCAGATATTTGCACATATGGGCAAGTGTTTCTGAGGATGGTCATCTGGAAGGGAAATTTCAAACGACATATGCATTTAACTTTTTGGTAGATGCTGATGAATTGCCTGTGTAAAAATCCAATTCAATTTTAAATGACCCACAGCATCCAGCAATGCTCATTTCCTCAAATCAACATTGCGTATTATATTAGTTTTCTATTGATGCTGTAACAGATTACCACAGACTTAGTAGGTTAAAACAACACAAATTTATTATCAGTTCTGTAGGTCAGAAGTCTGACATGAGTGTCACTGGGCTAAAATCCAGGTGTGGGTAGGGCTGCACTTTTTTCGGGAGGCTGTAGGAGAGATTCTGTTCCGTGGCCCATGGCCCCTTCCATCTTCAAAACTAGCAATGGCTGGTGGAGTCTCGGTGACATCTCATGTGGCATCATTCTAACACTGAATCTTCTTCTGTCTCCTTTTTCCTTTTTTAAAGTCCCTTATGATTACACTCATGTACCTGGATAAGCCAAGATAATCTCCCTATCTTCAAGTCACCTGATGAGCAACCTAATTCCAGCTGCAACCTGAATTTCCCCTTGCTATGTAATGTAACATACCCACAGGTTCTGGGGAACAGGATGTGGACATCTTTGGGGGGCATTATTCTGCCTATCATGGAGATGATCAACTTTTTAATTTTTTTCCATTCTAAGTAAAAAATGGTATTCTGCTCTTTTAAGTTGCATTTTCTTGATTACTGGTGAGGTTGAGCATCTTTTTCTATGTGATAAGGCCAAAAAATTTCTTATGATAATTTTTTTTGTCTTTTCTACTGAGGTGCCTTTTTCCCTATTCTTTTCCAATTGAATTATGAATTCTTTAAGGGCAGGGACCTATTCCTATTCACTTTGTGTCCCCTATGCCTAAAAATATGACCAGATTCAGAGAAGGGATTCAATGCCTGTAGGCCCTTCCCGCCTTCCAGATGTCGTTTCTCCCACTCCATTTTCTTGCTGTTCTGCTGTGGAAGAAATGTCAGGAAGCTTCCGCTCAACTGCCTGGGTTGAGTCTGTGCGTAGGAGGGCGTGGTGGGCTGGGACAGGGAGTGTCTTGTGATTGACTTACAGCCTCGTGGACTTCTCTTGCCACTATGGGCTCTCGTTCTGACTCAGCCCGTTAATGTGGGCAGCAGTCCCCCCTCAGAGCCTCGGGCCAGAACAGTGATGGTGTCATACCTGACATTTTAGGGTTGCTGAGATGGCAACAGAACACAAGCGTCAGCGCCCACATTTGAGAGGGAGAGCACGCTTGCTGAGCGCCAGCGCCGCACAGTGTTGGTGAAAGCCACGGGCAGAGCTGGCGGAAGGGGGTGGCAGGGGCTGGCTGAGATGGGTAGGACTCCGAGAGCCATGCAGAGAGTCATTTTATGTAATGTTTCAGGGTGTCACGTCACCTTTGACATATTTGGAGAATTTACAGTAAAGAGTTCAATTGCTTTTCAGTTCTCCTGGGAGTCAGACTTTGTCTCGTCTGAAGCCCCAGGTGAGCACAGAGCTGGCCCCCAGACACGTGTATGGTGATGACTGGTACATGCCAAGAGCACAGACTTCTCATGTTGACCTCCTGCCTGCCATCCTTCAGAGGGGGCTGCAGGAAGGTGGTGTCCAGTGGCCTAATGGTCTTCCTGGCTGGGAGAGCATGATCCATGTCCTGAGGTGTGCCAGGCTGGGGCCACAACACTGCTGTGCAGAGGCCAAGCCTGCAGCCTCTCTGCCGACCCCAGCTGACACGCATGCGTGGACCCCAGGTCCCTGGAAGACCCTGTCTGCAGTCTTCCCTGTCCTCATCGTTAGCACTAGCTTACACAGCAGAGGTGGGCACCAGCCCTGGCCACCGAGGTCCAGGCCTGCCCATCCAGGCTTTTCTGGCTCAGGCTCCCCACCTGCTTTCAGTACGGAGGATGCCGTAGGTCAGGAGCAGAGCGGGTAGCATGTCCCTTCCCCAGCCCCTTTTTGGAAGGTTTGCTGGGGCCCCAGAACACCCGGCCTCAGGAGAGTCTTTACATCTCTGGCTGCCTGATCTGGAGCCCTGATCACTCTTGGCTCAAGGGCTGGTGGTGGCAAGAGTCTCTCTACTCCAAACTAGCCATGTCATCTTGGGGAAACTCTTTGGCCTCTCTGAGCCCTCGTTGCCTGGTTGGCAACATGGGGAAGGCAATCCCTGCCCACGGCCTGCTGGGAGGAGGCACTGAGCAAGGCCAATGTCACGCCTGGCACGGTGCTGGCCCTGCAAGGGTTCTTGTCACCACTTGCCCTCTTCTCCAGCCCTCCTTTCCCCGCTTTAAAGCTGCCACTTCCTAGGCCTGAGCCTCACAGCAGGTCTGGGAGCTGAAGTAGCCCTGCTCTGACCAGTGACCACAGCAGGGCCACAGTGCCCTCTCCCATGTCCCTTCTCTGCTGCAATTCATGTCTCCAGGGTAGACAGATCCCCTACCCTTCCTCTCCTCCCCATGTCCCCAGCTGAGTGGAGCCAGCAATCCAGAGGAGACGGTTGCTGGGCTGGGGAGGGCTGGATTCCAGTCCCCTGCTCTTACCTCACAGCTGGGACTTCAGACCCAGGACCCTGAGCAAAGCTCCCTGTGGGCGGGTCAGGGCCTTGGGAACAGGGTGAACCTCCACCCCGCCCCTGCCAAACTCCAGCCCTTTCTGCACAGTCTGCCAGCCTGGAATGCATTAGCACTTGTTATTAAATCCATCTGCTCCTTGTGGAAGAACAGCCCTGAGGCTGCACTCCTGTGCTGGCTGTGTGGGGGAGGACTGTGTACAGATGGCGATTGTGTGACTTGGGTGTGGCATCCTGCAGGCTCTGGGGGGTTGGGGAAGGCAGGAGCACCTGCAGGCGAGGCCCTGCCTAGCCAGTGGGAATGGAGGTGCTGAAGAGCAGTTAGCTGGGCAGGGCTCAGGAGCAACGAACAGGGACCTTTCCTGACCATGCTGACCTGTGGGGTCAAGACTGGGGAACGAGAAGAGGGCTTTGTCCTTCCGGGGCACTGGGGTCAGCTGCTCTGCCTTTCATTGATGAAGGTGCCCCTTCCCTCCCCAGGAGTGCATCATTGACGAGGACTGCGGGCCTGGCAGGTACTGCCAGTTTGCCAGCTTCCAGTACACCTGCCAGCCGTGCCGGGACCAGCAGACGGTGACTATGCCCAGGGGCCATGGGGCTGCAGCAGCAGGGTCACGGGGGCCTGGGAAGAAGGCCAGGGGCCCCAGAGGTTCTCAGCTGGGCTTCCTGGAAGAGGGGCTGACTTCCAGAGTGACCAGGAAGCCATCTGTAGACCTGCGGCCACCTCCCCGCACCCCATAACTTCTGATTACACTGTCTGCCTCATCAATAGCAGAGAAAAGGAGGGAGGAGAGAGAAGGAGCCCGACACCTGTCCCTCCCCCTAGGGATGATAGCCTGCAGCCCCCAGGCAGGCAGCAGGGCAGCTGCTCTCCTTCTGGGCCTGCAGCCCGCCCCCCAGTCTTTCTCCCAACCTGCACATCGAGAGAGGGCAGAGGCAGAGGGAGGGGCGGGACAGGCGGAGCATTTCCCTGATGGAGGCTTCACTGAGCAACATGAAGCCAGGGCAAGGGAGACTCTTCCCTGCACCCAGCAGATACTTGGGACAAACCCATGTGGGCCCACAGACTTTCTGCTGTCCTTTATTCTTGTTAAGACAGTAGCATGGCATGATAATATGTTTGGAAAATGAAGGGGTTCTGATTGCCTGGTCCGGCCCCATCCCTGGTGAGGTGGCCGCTGTCGTACCTTCCCGCCTGCCTTGCCCAGCACCACCGCCGCGCCTCTGCCCTCTCATTGCTGTTCTCAGTGGCTCCAGGCCCTCGCCCCCACGTGCCCTCCCAGCTCGGGCCTTAACTTAATCAGCGTTTCTGATGCTGCTGCCTGTATCTTGGGGCCTTGAGCTACCTGCCTTCCCGACCAAGGGACCTAATTAAAAGGGACAAAGGCACAAGCCCATGTATGGGGGAGCCACAAGGACACCCTACTGTCCTTTGCAAAATCCTAAGCTGGACAGAGAGACTCAGGTACGTGACTCCCCCTAGGTGGCCATTTTCCAGTGTCTGACCCTCACATCCTGCCAGTCAAGCTCCAGCATTCTCCGCCCTGACTTCCTATAAAAGCCCCACCAACGTAGGCCTCGCTCTCCTCTCTACGGTGGGAGGGTGTGGGTCAGCCCACCCATGGCATCTTCAGGCTGGGCCATCAGCCAGGCTCCCAGGTCCGTGAGCTGGCCAGGCTCTTAATTCCTTCCCACCCCTCTGCAGCTCTGCACCCGGGACAGTGAGTGCTGTGAAGACCAGCTCTGTGTCTGGGGTCACTGCACCAAAACGGCCAACAGAGGTGGCAACGGGACCATCTGCGACAACCAGAGGGACTGCAAGCCTGGGTTGTGCTGTGCCTTCCAGAGAGGTAGGTGGGTTCCCCTCTGGGTGCAGGGGAAACCCTGTCCCAAGCTCCACCTGCCTGTGACTCCAGGGGCCATGTCCATGTCTATGTCAACTGCACCTTTTCAGAGTCCTGCCTCCTGGGCAGACTCCTGAATGTCACTCAGTGTGTCCCAGCTTCTCAACCTCTGCCTGGCATGGGAGGACCATCCCCCTTTCTTCCTTTCTTTTTTCACCTGTTAATTCCCAGAAGTTAAATACCTTCAGGATGCAGGAGCCCAGGGCAGGAGCAGCACCCCCAGATGGGTGGGATTCATCCACCCCTCCCCCATGTGCTTACTCTCCAGGCCCCAAAGGTAGCACCTGGCCCGGTCCTCCTCCCTGCGAATCGCCCCCTTCTCCTGCCATCTCCTTTCTTACTGCCCTCCCAGAGAGGTCTGCTCAGGCTCTCTCCACTCCCACCAGTGCTCCTGAAAAATTCTCCTTAGCCGCCTCCCCAGCCCCACTAGTGCTCCCGGTACCTGCTGCCTCAGCAGTTCTCCTAAGAGCGACTTTCTGGGTGTGGCTCCTCTGGGACCTGCCGTGGCTCTTGTCATCTCCCATTTTGTCAGACTCAGTCCCACGCACAAGGCCTCATCCAGCTCCAACATGCCCGTCCTCCTCTTCTCTCCACGACTCCTCAGCCCACTTGGGAATCTCACTGGCCCCATGTTTCCCCACTGAGCCATCCCCAGGCCGTTGTTGGTGCTGTGCATGGGGCTGGACTGCCTTTGTTCCATTCGTAATTTCTCCAGATTTTCTGGCCCTCAAAACCCAGCCCACCTCTTCAGCAGTCCTCCCTAACTGCTTCTGCCCTCCCCGACCCTTCCCTCCCAGGCCTGTGCTGCTGCTCTGCGTCCTCTCCTTCTGCTTCCTCCATGCTTCCTCCATTCTAACCTGCACTCTGGGGTTGAGGGTGGAAGTGGGGAGGCTGCGTCCCCTTGCTCTGCTCCCTCCTCCTGGTGCCTGCCTGGTGCTGGGAATGCAGGGGTGACTCTGGCTGGTTCTAGGCCTACTGTTCCCTGTGTGCACACCCTTGCCCGTGGAGGGCGAGCTCTGCCATGACCCTGCCAGCCGGCTTCTGGACCTCATCACCTGGGAGCTGGAGCCTGATGGAGCTCTGGACCGATGCCCCTGCGCCAGCGGCCTCCTCTGCCAGCCCCACAGGTGAGGCCCCACGTACCCTTGCTGTGGGGGGTTGAGGGTGGATGAGGCACCATCCAGGGGGACCTGCTCCTGCCCGGGGGAGATGCAGATTCAGTTCAGGGTAGGATTCACTTGAGAAGTGCTTGGGTCATGAAGATGGAAGGGTCTAATCAGCAGTCAGGTCATGGGTCTGGGGCTCTATCTGGATGGCGGCTGAAGCTTTGTAAGGGATGACTCAGGGAGAGGAGCCGGGGGCTGAGGAGGGAGCCCAGGCTTATCACGTGAAGGACAAGCAGAGAAGATGGTGCTGGCAGAGAGGTAGGAGAGAGACCAGGAGTGGGCCCCCAGGTGGAAGACGCCACCAGTAGTGGCAGAGGCTGCTGAGCCTGTGAGCTCAGGGCTCAGACGTGGCCAGATTCTCAGTGTGCATCTTCCTGTCCTCACAGCAGCCTCTGCTGAGCCTTCTCTCTCTGCAGAAGCAGGGTGCTGGGCAGGCCAAACTCCCCTGCTTGTCGCTGCAGAGGCCCAGGGCTCCCCACACATGGGCAGCAGCTATGTGGTGATTGGACTACGCCACTGTCAGGCTGCCTTCTGCCTGCAGGCAGGCCCAGATAAACAGGAGACTTAGAGGGCACGGTGTTGCTGTCAACTCTTACACCCAGAGTCCTGGGGCCTGTCCCCCGGGATGTTGAGCTTCATGCCTAGGCTCTGCCCCCCTGAGCCACAGCCCAGTCTTTCTCCAGCCACAGCCTGGTGTATGTGTGCAAGCCAGCCTTTGTTGGAGGCCGTGACCAAGACAGGGAGAGCCTGCTGCCCAGAGAGGCCCCTGACACCTACATGGACGGCGGCTTCATGGAGGAGGTGCGCCAGGAGCTGGAGAACTTGGAGAGGAGCCTGGCCGAGGAGCTGGCACTTGGGGAGCCCATCGCCACCGCTGAGCTGTTGGGAGGGGACGAGATTTAGATCCAGACCTGTGTGTGGGTAGATGTGCAATAGAAAGAGCTAATTTATTTCCCAGGTGTTCCTCTAGGTGTGCACTGCCCAGGCTTTTGTCCATGTCCTCTCCCCAGTAAATTTCCCCTCTGGCATGACAAAGCGAGGTGCTGTGCATTTGTCCAGCTCCCCCCCGCTGCACTCCACAGGTCACAGTTGCGGGGCTTGGGAAGACAGGGTATTTGTGGATGGGGAGGGTGGGACCGAGTTGCTAAGCTTGGTCCAAGTCACTGGCCTCTTTGCCCCTGCTGGTTGGCAGCTGGTACATCTCATTCTGCATCGTTTTGAGAATTGTTTGAGGGGAGGGAATGGGAAAGGATGTGGAGACTGCCATGGTGGAGACTTGGAGAAATGTGAAGAGTGCCCTGCTTTGCAAACATCAACCTGGCAGAAATGCAGCAAATGAGTTTTTCATGCAGTTCTTTCCACAGGCACAGGCAAGCTGTGCCTTCGGCTGCTGCAGATGAAATGTTCTGGTCATCCGCGTTACGTGAGTTCACCCATTCAGCAGTGTGCTCAGCTCCTACCTCTGTGCCGGGGCAGCATCTTTCTGTCCGTGATCTATTCATTTCCTCACCACAGCCTGGCAGGGGGGTGTTGTTCTCCTTGTTTGTTAGGGATCTCAGAGGTTCAGAGACTGCAAGCTACTTGCCCAAGTCACATGGCTAGTGAAGACCAGAACAGGTTTTACCCAGTGTGACTCCAAGCCCAGTGCTTTCCTCACTACCCCACACCAGCCCCACCAGTGCCATCAAAAGTACCTCCCAAAAGGAGGGTGAATGGGATTTCTTCTTTTGAGGTATATCTGGAATTAAGGTCAGACTAGCTCCATTGTCTCTCTGAGATTAAACTTCTACTGGTAGAAATAGCAGTGTCTTCACCAGTGTGGGGTGGCCAGTATTCTAGTGGAGACAAATGGTAGTGACACTGTCCCCCTTTGGCAGTTGCATTAGTAACTTTGAAGGTACATGATTGGAGCATAGTATAGAAGTTAACTTGCAGAAACAGCACCTAGGTACTTGTAGGGCCAGGATTATAAATGAAATTTGCAAAATCACTTAGCAGCAACTAAAGACCATTATCAACAACATGGAGAAAATCAAAGCAAGCAGGGCTCTATGAAATATGGTTGTAATATCCAAACTGAGAACACTGAACTGTATGCCGTTCCACAAATGATATTTTCAGGTGCCATGGACTGTTTCCATTGTGAATCTAGAGTTATTAAATTTTAAAGTTGCACACGATTGTATAAGCATGCTTTCTTTGAGTTTTAAATTATGTATAAACACATATGTTGCATTTAGAAATCAAGCATAAATCACTTCAAGTACTCTTCTGTAGTTCTTGGACTTCTTTTTTCCCTTTGACTTTGAATAAATATAAAATGCTTTCAGCCAGAAAAAAATAAAATAGAAATGACCTGTACAGTGAAAAAAGATTTCTTCCATAGAAGTAAATTTTCCAGACAACTGAAGCACACCTCTTTTAGCATCAAAATATTTTAGAAATCTTAATCATTTGGGGCTGGGAATTAGTCTGAGGAGTGTAAATGCTTCACTGTCTTCTGGAAGATCAAATGGAATATATATGTATAACCCTTTTCTTGGGAGCCTTATTTAATCAAATGCAGTTCTGGGCTGTAATACAAGATCTTCAGGGACTGTAATAATAAAGCTACTACGTGTATATGTCTAGGTGATCTGGGTGGTAGGGACCAGATTAGGTAGTTTACCTATATCAACTCATTTAATCTTTAATTGAACTCAGGTGCATTTTTTTTTTCCTTTTTGTCTCTTTTCGTGACCGGTAATGGGATCGCAACCCTCAGTGTCACGCCCGTACCACGACCAGCAACGGGATCGCAACCTTTAGGTAGTTTACCTATATCAACTCATTTAATCTTTAATTGAACTCAGGTGCATTTTTTTTTCCTTTTTGTCTCTTTTCGTGACCGGTAATGGGATCGCAACCCTCAGTGTCACGCCCGTACCACGACTAGCAACGGGATCGCAACCTCTTGGTGTCGCGCCCGCACCGCGCTCAACCAGTGAGCAGACCGGTCTCTATATGGGATCCGAACCCTCGGCAGGAGCGGCGCCGCGCTCCCAAGCGCAGCACTCTACCGAGTGCGCCACAGGGCCGGCCCAAACTCAGGTGCATTTTAATTCATTGAATTCAGGAGCATTTTCTTCACTTAACAGATGAATAAATGGAGGCACAAAAAGATTAAGGGCTAGAGCTAGAAGTCAAACAAAAACGGCTTCTAGTACAGTATGTCCAAGTATACTCATTATTGTAAGATCAAATATGGGACTGTTCTCTGCTCAAAATGGAGAATCATCAGGACCACTCTGCACCCTCACAGATATATATGGAGAGACTGCTCAGTCCCACAGGCTGTGATAGGCTCTGGCAGTGCCAAGTTGACCCAAATAGGGTCCCTACCCTGAAGGCATCACAGTCTAATGAGGGAGATACAGCTAAACAACAGAACAAAAGCAGTCAGCTCGATATTGGGACAGAGTGTTGTGGGAGCCTCAATGGAGCACCTGGCTTGGGAGAGCTGGCATGGGAACTGGCTTTCGAAAATGATAGTAGTTTATTAGGAAGCCAGAGGGAATAGGAAAGGGCATTCTGGGCTATGGGCAGGTGGAAGGGTGCCATATGGAGGGAACTGTGAGTGATTTGCAGTGGCTGGGAGGCAAGGTAAGCTTGAGGAAGTGTTTGGAAAAGAGGCTGAAAATTATTTATTCAACAAAAAAATTTCTTGAGCACCTACCGTATACAAGGTGACAGAAAGTCAGTGGTGAATAAGATAAAACTAGGTCCTTCCCTCATGTAGGTCATATGCAGGTATGTTATCCTGCTCCCTGTTGTCATCATAACCACAAAAATTTAAGAACGTGAGAGGTTTGGGAAAATGCTTAGCTGAAACGCACACCTAGCGAAACTGGGGCATCTACTTTACTCACGATTCTAAATAAAATGTGGTAAGAGTTGGGTGGGGTGTGGCACTTCAGCCTCACTCCCTGCTC
Source organism: Galeopterus variegatus (assembly GCF_000696425.1). Classification (NCBI taxonomy): domain Eukaryota; kingdom Metazoa; phylum Chordata; class Mammalia; order Dermoptera; family Cynocephalidae; genus Galeopterus; species Galeopterus variegatus. The sequence goes on along the minus strand of NW_007728194.1, from coordinate 183,645 downwards.
GTCTCCCTGGTCCAGAGTTCCTTCCTGCCAAGGAAGCCAGGCAGATCAGTTCGGCGACTCTGGGGATGGCCACGTGACCCAGATATGGCGGAGGAAGTGTAAGGAGAAGGCTGCAAAGAGTTTCTGGGAAGGACTTTTTTCCCCCAAACTGAAAGAAAGTGGCAAACAAGAGGAGAGCCCGTGCTGTCCACCCCCCTCCCTTGTTTCCTGCCTTTGAGGACAGGTGTTTGGATGTGACCTATGGCTCTGAGCAGCCATCTGGTGATCACGTGATCGACAGGGCTGCATTACTCTCCGGAGGCTCTTGGGAGAATCCATTTCCTTGCCGTTTTTAAGCCTCTAAAAGTCGCTCCTATTCCTGGGCTCGTGGCCCCTTCATCTTCAAAGCCAGCAATAATGGGTCTATCCTTCTCAAGTGCCATCTCTCTGGTTCTTGGCACCTGGGAAAGTTTCTCTGCTTGTAAGGACTCATGATTAGAGTGGGCCCACTCGAATAATCCAGAATAATCTTCCCATGTCAAAGTCCTTAACCTTACTCACATATGCAAAGTCTCTTTTGCCATGTAAAGTAAATATTCACAGGATCCATAGGACATGGACATCTCTGGGGGGGTCATTATTCTGCCTACTACAGGTTAAGACACTGATTGCGTCCTTGATATGGAGGAGGAGACCAACCCCAGTCTCAACCATCTCTGGATGCCTTTTTAAGTAAACCACCAATATTATAAACCTGCTGTTAGCCTTTCTATTTGAAACCAAAAGCATTCCTAATGGACATGGGCTATTTGTATAATGAACGGTAGCCAGAAAGAGAACAAAGCCCTACTGGCCTGGTTCTTTGGCTGTTGACACCGAAAGTTGGGAGAAAGGGATGCAGGGCAGAAGGACAAGAGCTCAAGAGGGAGCGAAGGGGCCTGCTGTGGTGAAAGGAGAGGGCAGGACGAGAACAGGGCCATTAAATATTCCTATGGTCTGTGCAGCATCTCCAGATAGTCAAGAAACGCAACTAGTTACTTTGAGATTACTTTTTGCTAGCTGGGCTGGGTTTCTAAATTCAGAGGGCCAACAGCTGTGGCACTAGGCACCTTCATGCAGGGCTTGCTGAGAGCTGCCACTTCAGCAGCAGCAGCAGCATGACAACTGCCATATATAAAGAAGGCTAGACGGGTACAAAATCCCCTTTGGGGAGACTGCAGTGTTTGGGAAACAGATTATTCCCCTCTCTGACGTAGACTAGATTTATTCCCCTGGCTGAATCCTATGAGGGGAACTTTAAGAGAAACACCCTTAAATTCTGTATGTGCGCCAGTGACAGCTCAAAGGGGAGGTTGGGGAACTTTGCAGCACATACCGACTTGCCACCAACCCACCATAGGAGGAGCATCCGGACAAGCTCGGCTTGTTGGAGCAGCCAGGCAGAGAGGGGAAAGGTTGACATCTTTGAGCCCAGTGGTTTCTGAGAGGCAAAGACGACGGATTCTGACAGCACCCACATCCCCAGAGATAGGGGCGCGGAAGAGGAAATTAGGGTTTGAAGACTTGGTGGGGACCAGTGCAGCATGGGATAGAGGTACACACTTCAGAGGAATGTCTTGCCAGCAGGTTGGCCAAAGATGGAGTCAAATTACATAAGGGGCCATCAGTGCTGTTTGGAATTGAGTCCTTTGCTGATAGGACTGGCAGGATATCTACCTGCAGGTCTAGAAGAGTTAACAGTGACCAGGTGAAAGGAGACAGTAAGCTCACCACCAAGAGGAGGCTGCTCATGGAATGCTTGTCTTTTCTTCCTCTTCCTTACTTTTCCCACCTCAGTAGAGCAGGTGCAGGAAAAGCAGGTGGGGAGCTTGAGAGACTGACCACAAACGCCCTCCTTCCCATTCCCAGCAAGCAGCAGCACATCTGGGGAGAGGGGTCGGAGAGGAGCTTCGAATGAACGGATTAAAACTTCAGAATCAGGTTGTCTTAACAATGCAAAATGACTTAAGGGTTATAGGATTGCCCTGAGAGCTTGATGAGTGCCCACTTTCCACAGGGAAACTGCATTCGACAGAACACAGTTGGCCCAGTTATTGGACAAATTGTATATTTGTATCTCCACAAGTTGATACTCTTTAAATGGGTTAAACATTATAAAAGAGGTTGAAAACAGTGTGGCTGTATTGGGGGGGGGGAGGGGAGACAGCTAGGGAGCATAGAAAGCAGAAGGAATGGGGAGTTTGGTCCTCATCTTAAGAGAAGATTATAGAGTCCACTAATAATTCCTGGCCTGATGACTTCCCAGGCTCTAACCAATCAAGACCAACTTGTACAGATGAGCTGGTGTCGGGGTGGAAGGAGGCAGTGCTGTCCTGGGAAGGGGCAGAGCATTCCTCGCCACTTTTTTGCCCCCCTCCCCTGCTGGACCCCTGCTGATTGCCGCATTCTTTTCTAAATAATTGCATGTGCTTCAATGCGTTCTTAAGTTTGTCCAGTATTGAAAGCCAAAGTGTGAAAATTAACACTACATCTAACTAAACGTTTATGGCCTCCCTCTTCCTCATGTGAACTACACGGAAGGGGCAGCTTCTGATGTCATGTACACTAAACCCAGATGGCTACAAGCTTTACTTGCATCATGAACTCCTTCAAAAACCTGATAAAAACTGCTTTACTAGCCTCGTAGAAAATTACACATACATACAATTTTGCATTTGATTTCAGGACTTATGGTCTTTTTTATAAGGCTTTTGATTGCTAGTGACCACAATATTGATTTGTTTTTCAAAAATTACACAGAATTGTTCAGATGGAATAGTTTTATTTAGCAAACAAAAAACTTGCTAATTCAGAGTATCTTCTATTCCATGTACGGTACTCTAGACTACAGTTTGCAAGTCGCAAATGCAAAAGAGTTGGTTAGGGCCTTGATGCTGAACAAAGGGACAAAATCCAGAGGGAGAACTACAGTATCCAATTGAAAAGGAAATACTAGCGAATGAACCAGAATAAAAGATTTTATTGTATTCCATACATTCACAGGTCACTTCCAGACTTAGTAACAACACTGCAATGCTGTGATGCTATGCGCTCATTTAGCTTAGACCATGGTGTAAGTCTGCAGCTCTCTCCTGCTCTCTTGGCTTACTGATGTACCATAATACCATTCGGACTACCATTCCTAACAGTGGGGCCTGGAACCAATGGCTATTTCATTTTATCATTTTCTCCCTCTTCTCACATTTTTAAACTCCTTTCCATTCTATTCTAAATGAGAACACCAAACACTCTAGTGTTGGACTCCTTCACATCCTATTTTTATCATGACTACTGTCCCTTACATACACTTCTGCAGTTTGAGAAGTGGACCTTCATCTAGCAAGTTTCTGTATAGACCAGCTAAACATGGCATGGTTCAGAAACCATGTCCAGTCATAGCTTTGGCTGCTTTGGCCGGAATGCTCTTCTTGCCTTGAGCACCTGCTCAAGAAATACAGGTAATTGGTTCTCACAGAGTATGCGTGGTTGACACAAATTCATCTGCCCTATGGTAAAAGCTCTTCAAACCTTTGCATGACCTGTGGGGAGCAGGGTCACAATTTATTGCATGTGGCCTGCCTCAGCCTCAGGAGATTAGCGATCACCAGGGTCCACTGCTCCTGGGTTCAGGGCACTTGATCCAGAGTCAGTCAGTGCCTCTTGGGTTAGAGATGTCCACTTGATTCTCTAAAGCTGAGGGAGGCTGAAGCACATTAGTCACCCTCAGGTAAATTACTGTTCCTGTCTTTACAAATTCACTTTGAAAAGTTCACCACCTCCTTTACTGAAATGTAATAATTTCAACAAAGTGCAATTTATGTTTTCACTTTATCAGGCACTGAAAAGCAAGAAGTTTTTAATTTTTGTTTTCTATAACGAAATATATTTTCTCTACTTTTGGTATTTGTAATTATGCCTGCAATTAAAAGCAGCAATTAAATACAAAACAAACAAACAAAACTTTACTAGCCCTGTAGAAAATTATACATACACACAATTTCCGAGCAGAAGGCACAGACTGAGGAGCAGGTATAAGAAGTTTACCATTTACTCTTAACACTAAACCAAACCAAATCAAACCCCAAAGCCCATTTTGTTTACAAGTCTGCCTCCACTGACTGACACCAGTTCTTAAAAGCAGAAACCCTATTTATTAACCCCTGTATCCCAAGCCAGCAGGCCTGTATCAGTCAAACAGCTGTCCTTTCACATCAGAAAACCCAAATGATCTGAAAGACAATTCATCACAAATTCTTCCCATTTTCCTCAGAGAACACTACCAATTCCACTAATGCAAACTCAAAACATTACTTCTACCAAATTTAGCTGAATGCTACACAGCTTACATGGAATACAAATTAGCCAGAAAAATACCTTAGAAAAGATTTGTTTTTCCTTGTGGATTCCGAGACTTTTAAGACATTATGGAATTCTCAGCCACTATATTCAAACTGCAGAGCCAACATCTGTGAATACTATTTTCTAATTATCTTTCTTAAAAGGAAAAAACGGTAAAAATCTGATTTTAAAATATTGGCAGAATCCCCCAAGTTGGATGTTAACATCTTTTCATGTCTCTTATGAGACCTTTACTGTAAATATATCTTATCATAGACATGAGATAATTATTCAATATACATTACAAAATGTTATATTTAAAGATGACAAATCTATTTTTAACCAAGATCCTTCATCCACAAAAGTTTAATAACTAAAATAACACAACAGCATGAACAAATGTTTTATTGGCATGTTCATTGTTGTAAACAGAATCTGGCATGAAAAAGTTTTACGAAAACTTTTTTATTGATTTTTATAAATTAGATGGTATTTCAAACTTTATGTAGAATTGTGTTCATTGAATAGTTTTATTTAGCAAAGCAAAAACTTGCTGATTCTAGTAGACTTTGCAATGAAATCATGTTGACTGCATCAATCTGTACCATGACCTGACCTTACTAGCAAGTTTATTCAATATGATGTTAAGATGTTTCCCCAAAGTTAAACTACATGTAACTACTAAATGAATCTAAAAATTAAAATGGGTCTTACAAGCATCCTAGAAGATTCAAACTTGAAGTAAATCTTCAAAATAAACGTACTAAGAGAAAAATTGAAGCCGCTGAACAGAAAAACCTCATTAACAAGGGCAAATACAATCCTATGGGAGCCAGCACTGAGGAACCTCACTGAGGATTACATTTACACAGATTGCTATACTTCTCAATGTACATAAATGTACGTAATGAATGATATGCAAAAAGAATAACCATGGTAAATAGTTGAACTGCAATTATGATAACTCAATAGGATCAATTTTATTTACATGCTGAATGAACGAGTGAAACATATTCTCTATATCCATAACTTAAGTACAATCAGTTATAATTACAATATTGCAGCGATCTGAGCTGCCACCTGCTGGGAGCAGTCTAAGGGAAATGTTTTGATGTTCTGGAATAATGTTCTCAATACTTTGCAAAAAATGAAATAAAATAAAAACACAATTTCACAATTCTTTACCGGGTTATGCTGGTTCTAAGAATTTCTTTCTTCAGCTCCTATTTTTGCTGCTTTCCAAGAGTCAACACGTTGCATTTACTTCTGAATTGTCAATGAGGTAATGTGTGTATCAGTGAAATAAACAGAAAATTCATTCATTCATGGCCTTTGCACAGCTTTTATTATTAAGCTATGAGCATCCTGTTTGAGGCTAGTTTTACTAGCGGCTATGTGCACATTTGTCCAAAATAAAAGAATTTTTCTCATTCCCCTTACCCCTTTTCTAGTAGCAGGTTTTGCTTTTTGTTTTTAAATTTTTTTGCACATCCCTTTTCACTTTACAGTACATTTGACTATAGTGCACAACATGATTCCAAGTTAAAACAGTGGCCCATTGGGCACTAAGCTTCTGATTGGTGATGGGCAGTCCAATCAGTGCTGGTGTCACTGGGTTACCCCAACCATGTCTGGCCATAATGGCACTACACAGTAGTAGTGAACCATCTAATTAAAACCAAAAATCCCCCAGGGAAAATGCTACACTAGCAGAGTCAGTCTTGAGTCAGATCTTTATTTGGTGCTCCATCCAGATATATTTTTAGTGCTTTCTCTTTACGAGGTGAGTACGTTACACGATGTCCAGTCTTCTGGAGTCGACTGCTTTCTTTTTTCATCAGTTCATTTCTTTGCTCATCTGTCAACTCCATTAATTCTTCTGTTTTATCCCTATATTTAAAATATTAATTACATATCAGACCAGTATAGCCATTTGCCTCTATTAATTTATGCTCGAATGCTATGATGCTGCTCAGCAAGATAATGAAATCTAATTGTCATTGGTTAGGTTATATAATCTCATATACTAGGATGTCCAGATTCCTAGCGTGTTTATCATTAACACATTGCTCACTTCTAAATATGGCATAGAATAATTTCCATGTTATTATTAGTAGTAATAATAGCTATCATTTATTGAATACCTATTTATAACAGGCACCGTGCTAGTTATTTTAACTGCAATAGTTCTAATTCTCCTAAAATCCTGCAAGGTAGACATCATTGTGGTCACTTTATAGATGAGAAGCTAGGTAAATAACAAAGCTAGATTTGAACCCACATCTGCCAGGCTCTAATTACTATTCCTTTTCCTCTATCTCTGTCCTGTCTAACATAGTAGCCACTAGCCACATGTGACTATTCAGCACTTGAAATATGGCTGGCCCACATTGAGATGTGTTGAAAGGGTAACATACATACAATATTTCTATGACAGTACAAGAAAAAGAATGTAAAATTTCTCATAAATGATTTTTTTATATTGATGACGTTATAATGATAATATTTTGAATGTATTAGATTAAAATTATTTTACTAAAATTAATTTCATCTGTTTCTTTTTACTGTTTTTAATGTTGCTACTAGGAAGCTTCAAATTATAATGTATGGCTCTCACTGTATTTCTACTGGTTAGTGCTGTTCTATATCATAACAACAGTAAAGATATTTATGGGAAACAAGATATTTATGCATACCAGAAATGTTTTATCCCTAGAAGCAACAAAAACACTGTTACTGTTACCTATAAAATATGACTGCACCATCATCACAGATGTAAAGAGGCCAAACATTCAGGGTAGAAACTTTAGGATTCCAGTCCAAGTCCTGATGAATATCAAGGACAGAAATATCACAGGGAAAAGTTCCTCTACCCTAAGGAGAAAAGAATGAATGAATAAATCATGCCATCAGCCACGTTTATTATGTGCTAATACACAGATGCAAGCATTCTCAGGCTTTACCTTGGCAAATTCAATATCTTCCAAAGGAATCCCACTGATTTCACTAAGCTGTAAAAGAAAACATGCATATGAATGAGTTCACTGAAAAAATCAATTTGCTTAGAAGTTATTTTCCTTTTTTTCCATAAACAGAAATAGCTTGATTTAATATATATATATATATATATATGCATATATGTGTTTGATATAAAAAATTAGAAGAAAAAGCAGAAAGTGGAATTCTCTCCTCTGGCCACCCTACAAATACCATGTGCCAGAAATATCAAGTTATTATATTCCTTCCAGACTTTTTCCTGTGCATATACATTTATATATATTTAAAATACATAAAATTAGATTGATATCTCTATATAATAATTTTATATAGCCTATATAAAAGGATAGGACACAGAGTAATTTCATGCTCTTCAACACTGGACAATATACCATTTTATCTCCTACTGATGGACATTTAGGCTGTTTTCAATTTTTCCCAGTTATAATGCTATACTGCATATCTCCATGAATATCCTTGCCTATTTCTGCAAATACTTCTATAGATCAAATTACTAGATGTAAATGAGCATACCTGAAATGTTAACAAACAGTGCCAAATTAGCTGAAAAAGTTACTATCAATTTATACATAAAAGTGTATGATATTGCCTGTTTCCCCCAAACCTTGGTGACTCTAGGTATTTTTTTTTTTCCTTTTTGTCTTTTTTTGTGACTGGTAACGGGATCGCAACCCTCGGTGTCGCGACCGGCAACGGGATCGCAACCCTTGGTGTCGCGCCCACACCGTGCTCAACCAGTGAGCGGACCGGTCTCTATATGGGATCCGAACTCTCGGCGGGAGCGCCGCCGCGCTCCCAAGCACCGCACTGTACCGAGTGTGCCACCGGCTGGCCCTCTAGGTATTTTTTTTTTTTTTTCCTTTTTGTCTTTTTTTTTACTGACCGGTAATGGGATCGCAACCCTCGGTGTCGCGCCCGTACCGGGGACCGGCAACGAGATCGCAACCCTCAGTGTTGTGCCCGCACTGCGCTCAGCCAGTGAGCGGGAACCGGTCTCCACAAGGGATCCGAACCCTCAGCGGGAGCGCCGCCATGCTCCCAAGCGGCGCACTCTCCAGTGCGCCACCTGGCCGGCCCTAGGTATTTTTTTGATATTCTAAATCTTCACCAATTTAAGAAGTAAAAAATAATGTTATTTTTTAAATAATTTGTATTTCTTCTTGTATGAAATGCCTGTTCATGTTCTTTGCCTATTTTAAAATTAGATTGTTCATCTTTTTCTTATTAAGATAGTAGCTCCTTATGAATTATTGACATCATGTTTCATATATGTTCCAAATAATTTTTTCCCATTTTCTTGTCTTTTAGCTTTGTTTATGGGTTGTTTTTAAATACTTTTTTTGGCTGTACAGAAGATTTAAGCTTTCATGTGGTCTTTTATTTTTTGGCTTCTGGTATTATGTTTACAAATATCTTTCTCCAGGATTATGAAAATATTTTTAATATTTAATATTTTAAATATTTTCATCTGCTACATTTGCCATTTTTAAATGTAAATTTAATATATTTAGAATTTATTTTTGTGTTTGGTGTGAAGTATGGAAATAAATATTTGTCAAAATGCACAGTGTGCTAGTACCATTGATGGAATAATTCATCCTTTCCCCAGAGATCCTAGGAGTTCTCAACTTAAAATACAAAAATGCAAAACAGATGTTTATCTGGATTCTCTATTTAATTTTACTTAATTTGGTTTTTTTAGACATACAGCAATTTACTCTAGCATTTCTAATTAATCTTAATAACTTAATGACAAAGTTCATACAAGTAACAGAAAGTGAGGGTCTACTTCTGGATGGCCAGGAGCCAAAGTAGCTTTTCAAAGCATCAGGAACCCTTAAAAACAACCAGAGTGTGGCACAAGATGTGACAGAGACCAAGAAAGAGAGCTTGCTGCATCAGTATTTGGTACTCGTTTTCTAGGCTGTCTCCTATGCAACATAGGGAAAAATGTATATTAGCTCATTTTATTTACAATGAACTTACCTTCTCTCGCAATTCATCAACACTACTGCTTTCCAACACAACCTCCTGGAAGGGATCCAACTTCATCTCTGAAGGCCTCCACCGTCTTGACAAAACTGCAAGCTGTGACATGGACTTCATCTTCTCTACCCCTAAGAATATGCAAGATTAGGCCATTGCTATTTTCTCCAAAGGTTCATAATTTGACTTTTCCCATAGTGCCTGACTGAAAAAAAAACATTTACTTCAAGTGTTATTCTTAAAAGTGAGCACAAAAGAAACCACTTATCCCAAGGAGTTTTTAGGAATAAAATATTCGCTTTCTTCCTTCCGGTCTCAGAAGACAATTGTTCTCTTTCACAAGCTATCCTTCAGCCAGTACTCCTAACTCCATTCCCTCCTGACTCCTGCTGGACATTGCTTTACCAATTACTTTCTTCTCTGCATCTCTAATCTTTGCTTCACTTTTGGCTACACCCCAGTCTAAAACCATAATCAAATCATCTTCACTTTTTCCTCTTTTTTCACTCAAACTGTCATTTATTTTTATTTACTCCCAAGTTTAGTGATTCTTCAGAATCCAGCACAATTGTCACTTTTCCCTCTGTCGTACATAAGAGCAACTTCTACTGACTCAGTCCCTTAGTACCTATCATTTTGAAATGATGGGTTTGCAGTTCTGTCTCTTCCACAGACTGTATGCATCTGGAGGACACACCTGGTTCTTATTCATTTTTGTAGCACCAGGGATTAGCAGTGTCTGGCAAATTACAGGTCAATAAATGCTTCTCGGATTTAATCACATGACTTCTTACTCAACTATTTTGATACTAAAATATACTGAAATGATACTGATGCAGGCACCCAGTATCCAACACTATTTTCTGGCTAATACATACTCAGTCCTTTCTTCCAAGGTGACTTCTATGTCCTTAATAATCTCTTCTTGACTTATCCAGACACAGCAATTATTCTCTAAGACCCCAGATGCTCAGAGAGGGAAATCACACACCACAGTAGATGGTATCCTGGCTGTTCCTTACCTCCCCAGTTAACTTGTCAATTATTTGGAATTTCAACCATTTAAATTTAAACCAATTAGACTTGAAGTTGCCTAAATAGGTGAGGTGTTAGTATAACTGAACCCTCTAAAAACTAGCATACTCTTGTATCAAAATATCCAGAATTGATATTTTAATTTCTATAGGAAAAAAAAGGAAAATTAAAATCTTCCTAAGCAACAGCAAAAAGAAAAAAAAGAATACAGAACTGGTTGTCTACATTTATGTGACTGTCCAAAAGCCAACTTTTACCTCATTTTCTCTTCCATAAAACAGTGCTTTCAATGTACCAGTGTTGATAATGAAAACTCAGAGGTGTGACAAATACAAGTTCTCTTCTAGGCCAATGTTATGGGTTGAATTGTGACACCCCCTGCCCCAACATAGACACATGTTGAAGTCCTAATTCCTAGCATCTCAGAATGTGACCTTATTTGAAAATAGGGTCTTCACAGTGGTAATCAAGTTAAATTTGAACAGACAAGCCCCCAGGGAGAACACCATATGAAGATGAAGGCAGAGATTGTGGTGATGCATGTGTAAGCCAAGCATCGGCCAAGATGGCCCAAAACACCAGAAGCGAGGAGAGGAGCATGGAACAGATTCTCTCTTATGTCCCTCAGAAGGACCAACTCTGCCAACACCTTGCTCTCAGACTTCCAGCCTTCAGAACTGTATGACAATACATTTCTATTGTTTAAGCCACCCAGACTGTGGTACTTTGCAATGGCAGCCTAGGAAACTAATACAGTAATTATTCTAAAAATCTCCCAAATTACCAGTACCACAACCTCAATAAAAAATAAGTCATAATGAAAAAAGAAACTAAATAACAATAGCTAAAAAAAATTAGCAGAATTTTCTTAAAATTCAACTTTAAAATTGCAATCCCCCTGTAAGGAGGAATTAATATTCTGAAAATCAGAGAAAATGAGACCCAGAGAAAGAGATGTTTTCTCAAAATTAACCTAAACAGTTACATTATGATTTAGCAGAAGAAAATAAAACTCTCAGGGATGGAATGTGGGTAGGAATCACATCCATCCACAGTAATGACATCTCTATGTTTAATATAATACAAAAATACTATATTGTGTATTAGATCCCTGGTAACTCATTATTTGATTAAAAACTATAGGCTTCTATTAATTTTAGAATATATTTCCCCAGAAAAATACTGATAATACCATCAAGAACTTCAAGGAAAACCTCCCAGTTGCTGGAAATATTAATATCCTCTTCATAAATATGATAATCCAAAAAGACAGTGCCAGGATTCTTCCACGTTTTTTTCCTTAGACGAAACCTACAAATATGATAAGACATTTAAAACTACTATAATGTCAAATTCTTAACTTAAAAAAATCGATATTAATTTGACACCAAGGACAAATAAACTATGTTCAAATACAAAAGTCAAATGGTTACTCACTGAAATTTGGGGTTAATGTAAAGAAACGCTCCCAGTACGTCAAATGTAATATCCTCCGGAGGAAATTAAAAAACAATTTGAAAACTCTTGCTTAGACCTATTAAACTACCCCACAGTACTAAAATTCGGAATAATACAGGAATTTTTAATTGTTCTAGTTTTAGAAACTCTAATCAGTCCATATCAATTGACCACACAGTGTTTCTTCAAATTTCTGATGACAGTGTAATTGTACTTTACCTGTCAATACTGAGCTCCAAACCACACTGCTCCCTGAGTTGAGGAATTAATTCCTCTTTTGATTGCCGTACAGTCATTCCTTTAGCAAACACAGCATCCAGCAGAAACTTGCATGGCTAGGAATGTAAACATAAGCAGTTAGAGCTTGAATTACACATTAAAATAGCATTACCATGATATTTTATTTGCACTTTATTGTGTGACAATTAAGGGCCTGGATTTAGAAGTCTATCTTCTTAGTTTCAAATCCTAGCTTCACTACTTACTAGCTCAGCTATCTTGGGCAAGTTTATGCAACATCTCTGTGCCTCAGTGTTCTCATCTGTAAACTGGGCTCAGAGAATCTTCCTCATTGAGTCACTGTGAAGATTAAATAGGATAATGAATTCATATTTCCCTTCTTGTAATAAAATGACCACAGTTTTAAAGTAAAAAGAACTCCTCTTTTAGACTAAAATAAGGGAAATGCATACTAATTCTCCAAATACATTAATTGTCTCAAAAGAGATATGGTATCCACAAGCCCCAAACTCAGAAGAAACATATAAGTCAAAATTACTGTAATGGGTCACATACAAAGGTACTTCAAAGAGTTCATGGAAAAATAGAATTGAAAGATAACATGAATCTTTCCATGAATATTTTGAAGTACCCTTGTAGAAGAGATATAAAGGGTGTCCAATAAAATATCTGTTGAACAAATAAAGGCATTTTATGAAAAATTTCTGTTTTTCATATTTGTGTAGGTCCCCAATAAGATGTTAAAAACATCCTGAAAATAGGGTCTTTGCCTTATTCTTTAGGGTATTTGCCACAAGTCCTGTACATCGCAAGAACTAAAATATTTTATTGATGACTGCCTAAAAAAACAGCCTGTTTGGATCCTTAATCCTGACCAAGATACTTAACTTTCCTGTGCCTCAGTTTCTTCATCTATAGAATGGGAATAATAAACGGTACTTATTTCACAGAGTTAACGATGAGCATTAAATGAGTTAATATTTGCATAGAGTAAACACTATATAAATACTTGTTAGGTACTAAAATGACTCTCTGAAAACAAAAAGTACATACAGACTCCACAGGTCAACTGCTATCCACCTGTAGCATATGATTGTTCCCAGAAAGCCAGCACAAACAAATCTCTTTTTAAAAGCAGGAAAATTTCTCCCCACTCCAGCACTCACAGCACCACTTTAGAGAAGGGGGATGACAAAACCGATGGCCTGAGGGCCAAATTGACCACTGCCTGTTTTTGTAGATAAAGTTTTATTTGGACATAGCCACTTCCACTGGTTTATTCATCGTCTGTGGCTGCTTTTGTGCTATAATGATAGAATTCACTAGTTGCAACAGAGACAGTATGGCCTGCAAAACTGTTTTTAGAAAAAATTTGCTGATCCCTGCTTTAGAGAAATAAAAAGAAATGACTAGTAATAAAATCTCTGCATTGTATGTTTTTAATAACTATAAAAAGTAACCTTATATTGCTCTTAAATGTATTACTTACCTCTTGCTCGTTGACTAAAAGCTGGTACACTTTAACTCTGTATTCTCCTTTTTTAAGTGCTCTCCCCAGCCTAATTGTAATCTATGAAGTAAAAACATTTTTTTACATGTACTGTCTCAACAAAATAAACAACCCTTGTTTAGTTTTGTTTTCCAGAATTTTGTAAATTATGGGCTCTTTAAAAACAGGTATATCTTTTATCTCTGAAGTCCCAGCTCCTAGAACAGTAACTGACACACAGTCAACATTTAACAAATGTTTGTTAGATGAATTAAAAAAAACAAAAACAAAAACCCCTAAATAACCACTAAACATTAAACATTAAAGAAAAATGACTCTTTTAGGGTGTCCACTTAACCTTACATGGAAGAACTGTAAGATGTTCTCAAATCTATCATTTAAAACAGACTCTAATTATTCAAAGATTATTTTAATCAACCTTATTGTCATCTGAAAATGATGAAAGTGTCTCATTCAGTCGGACGCTCTCAAACTCTTGATTGCTGGCATACACTCGAAAGACCTTGAAGTGAGAGGACAAAACTCCAACAAAGGGCTCTAAATGTTGTTTGAAAGCTGCCAGAGTAATTCTTTTATCAACATGCACCATCAACCCTAAGCACAAAAACAAAACAAAGCAAAATAGGAAAAATGTAAAAGAAGCCTCTCTGAGTATAAATAAAACAGATCATATATTTTATTATACTGTAAGCAGGAAAAAGTATCACTTTTCAAAAGTTAGACTTTTAGCTAATACACTATACTAAATGGACAAAAAACATGGACTCTGGGATATAATAGGTGTAATCTGACAACTTTAAATGTTCTGATATATTTAAGTGCTTATTTATTTATTTAGGTCACTGAATTCAAAACCAAACTTCCAGGAATTTAAAAAATATATATACATTTATAATTCGACACAGTAATAATGTAGGCCAAGTTCCAACCCCGCCTACTCTGCTTACTCACTAGCTGTGAGACCTGGAACAAGTCACCAGCCCCCTGTACCTCCACTACTTCATTTTAAAAATGGAGATAATCATAGTACCTACCTCACAGTGTTGCAGTGTGAATACGAGATAATACATTCATCGTGCTTTTAGCACAGTACCAGGAATATAGTAATTGCCCCCAAAACTGTTAATAACATTTCTATTCTGGAATTTCTACTAGAAAAAAATTTCAAAACTAGCATACTAAGATGTCTGTTTTATCATGTGGCTAGACTGTGACAGGAACTGTATCTAAATGGATCAGAAACTCCTACTTCCCCCAGGCTTAAATTTAAGCTCTCTTGGCATTCTAATGGTATTATTTTTAATGAGATTTATTTTTCTAATGCGTATTATTTTAATCTTTTGTCCCTTATTTTATAAGTCGCTCAAGAGGATACTTCTGGAATGCTTCTATTTACCTTTCATGTTCTAGCAAAAAGCAAAACTTAATTTGTTTTTTTCTCTTGCAATAAAGACAGTGCAGGTATACAAGAGCTGCCATGATGGCTCAGGCCCATGGTCCCTCTACCGTCCTAAGGCTCCATCTACGGTAGGTCTTATTTTTCCATGAAATCTACATCAAAGGTAAAGAATGAAACCCTAAAACACTTCTGGTTTACATTCTCAGTTCATTCCAACTCTTGGGTTGATACATTTTTCTGAGTGGATTTTTCAAATAAATTAATGTTCACTGACTGTTCTCCTGGTTATAAAATATATGTTCATTACAGAAAATAAGACATGTACAAATTAGAAGAAAATACAGAGGGTGATGAACTTTGTTTACTATATACCTTTTGAAGCAGCATTTAATTTGTTTAAAATGTCAATTTCTAAGCTTTAAGGAGTGCTTCTAAATGTTAACAATCCAGCTTCTGGCAAATGAGCCTCTATGTATGCTATCCAGCAAGGTACTAAATTTCTTGAGAAGGGTGTAATGAAAAAATCACCTGACTAGAAATCAGAAGCCTATGGCTGGATTTCATTTTATCACTGTAGTTTGATAAATGGCTGTAGGTAGATCATTCAATCTCTCTGAGCCTTAATTTTCCCATGGGATCATAACACCAGTCTCACAGATTGTTATTATGACAAACATAGTAAATTCTAAAGCATTACTCAAATACAAGCTATTATTGATATTTTGGTTTCTCTCCTAACCTCTAGTAGTGTTGTCACAGGAAGACACAAATGTTTGCTGGTTACTGATATAGTCTAATATAGTGATTAAGACTAAGTGGTTCTGGAGTTCAGTGGCCTGTCCTGAATGAATTCCTGGCCCCCCCTTTATATTAGATTTGTGACTGACTTCTTAACTTCAATTACCTTTACTATAAAATGGAGAGAATAGTATTTATATCTCACTATGTGTTTGGGGGTCAATACATGTAAAATACTTAGCACAGCCTTGGCAAAGAATGTTAGCTTAATTTATTGGCTATAATTACTCTATAGTTTTAGAGATTACATTATTATTTTCCCTAACAACCTCTTCAGACTGTCTTTAGGGTTTTTCTTTTTCCTTCCTTTCTCTTATTTATTTCTTGAATGAGATGGTAATCAAAATGTTACGAAGACTTTTCAGTGCAAATGCACTACCAACTTTATTGTATTACCTTGGCCTTCCTGTTTTACACCCAAGTGCCAACAAACTACAACTCAGTCACACGAGGACAATATTTTCAGAGAATGTCAACAATTACTCTCTGGAACAATTCCTGGATAATAACTAATGGATTAAAGGCCATCATTCTAAGTAAAGCTTGATTATTACTTAAATGAACTGCCTAAACTGTACATTGTATGTCACCCCTCAGATTACAAATTCTTTGTTTACCTATTATGCCTTGCAATTTCATCACCCTGAAGAACCTGATTATTGCTCATCATGCTTCCCAAACCTACTTTCAGATCACTGAGGAACTGCAACGAACCAGTCTTAGTACAGACTCCTGAAAAACCTAGCTACTGGCTATCATCCCTACTCCCCTATCTCTAAACCAGTTCTCTAAACATGAAAAGGGATTTTCCAGGGTTTTCACTTTTTCTTTTCAAACAAGCCTTATGTATGGCCTCTGAATACCTAAACAAACTATAGTAATGGTTTCTCTTCATCACCATGCTTACTATTTCATTGAATACTAGTAAATTAGCCTACTATGTATTTCCAAAAAGGTAAAAATGGCCAGCAATCTCCTTTTTAAAATTTTTATTAACTATTCTAAGATGGAAATGAGAACAAACTATAATTCTATGTATTCCCACTGAATTAATCCTAAGTTTTAGGCTATTATCCAATCAATTTTTTAGCACATCATTCTAAAACCATTTAAACGAAATTTCAAACCGTTTCCTAAAGAGGAGCTATTTTTAATGCCCTTGACAGGTTGAGTATGGTTAAAAAAAGCACACTAGCTATTGGCTATTTTTCCTTTTCTATGAAGTAAGGAAAGTAAGGAACAGTGGTAGCCAGCAGCTTACGGAGTGGTGTGTTACAATCAGAATACCGGAGTCTGATCCTAGCAGTGAGACCTACTAGCTGTGTGACCTCAGGCAAATTATTTAATCCATTTGAGCCAGTTTCTTCATCAGTGACAAGTGCCTAAAATCATTTTTGCACAGCTATTAACTGAATGAAATAATATAAGTAAATGAGCCTTATGAGGTAAAAGCTCCATAGAAATGTAAAGCAATATTATATGACTTCTCTGTCTCCATTTTGGCCTGCCAATCCACACTTTCACACTTGAGTTTGTGCAAGATATATGCATGGATGTCATATGATTGCAATGCTACGTGGACCTACCTAGTTAAAAACACAAATTTATGTACTTTTATTACTTATTTCATAATTTCTACCACTTCCTTTTAAAAGTCAGAATTTTGATGAGACTCTTACTCCATTTTTCGTTACTTATTATGCCTTCCTCTTTCACTCGAAAAGATGATGCTGTAGTTAAACTTCAAAATAAGAATCTTCTATGGGTAACTTGCAAATTGTCACTCCCTACTTCAACCTACCTACTAAGTGAACAGGGAGGAATCTGTGCAGTTACTAACACTTCTTGCTGCACATGGATAAATACATTGGGTACTGCAGAGACTCTGTTACAAAAGATTAATACACAGGCTATTTGTTTAAAACCGGCAGACTACCCATCTGATTCGTTCTTTGATCTGTTTGATTTTAGTTGGTTTGGTTCCTGGGGATCCTGGCTAAGGAGCATACTCCAAACTGCTGGTATTATCCTCCAGATAGTAATAATAATAACCTCCCTGGTACACTGTATTCTCTCAAAAGTTTTAAATGTTTCTGTGTAGCCATCCATCAAATGTCAAATGGTCTCTTATCAAATGGTCAAACAAGCTGGAACAACAGAAAAACAAAAAAATTCACGCATGATAATGAGAATGCCTTAGCTTATGAATGGCATGCTGAGACTGGGAACCCAGAATGACAGTAATTGACAGTGGCACTAATGTCCTTAGTTTTGGTGCACCAGCGAGGCTTATCTAGGTCAGAGCATGACCAAAAGCAGGGAATTATTAAATAAACATTATAGGAGGCCATTGTTTTGTACTAAGTTCTTGCACTCGGTCCCAAAAGACCAGACTAAAAACCAAAATGGAGTCACCCTTGCTAAGTTCCATGTCACTTAGGTTGTGGTCTGACCTTCCCAGAAGTCAGGAGAAAGATAACAGCCAATTTTCCCAAACAGGCCAGTTTAAATCATCAGTAAGTGTAATAATGAATTTCCCTCTGCTTTAATTCTTGCATAAAAGAAATAGCCTGAAGTAACCTGATGTTACTGTTTTGTTCTGTCTTTCTGCCCCCATCTTACAAGGAAAGAAACTTTTAAAATGACCAATCTACTTTTTGTCCTTTGTTTCTGCTTTCTTTAGACTTTTTCTGTCTATAAAACCAACCTCTTCTGCTTGGCTCATTGGAACACTTATTCTATTTTATGGAATAATATGTTGCCTGATTTTAGAATTGCAATAAAGCCAATTGAGATCTTCAACTAAAAAATAAAATAAAATAAAATAAAAGACAGAATTTTGGGACTACAAACAAGCATCACAGCACTTAACAACTCTTACAATGGTTGGCTGTGCACTCCTCCCCATTAGACGAAGCACAATGTTGCCCCCTGGTCATCTCTGCTTCAGTAGCTACATAGGGCCCAGCATCTAGCGTGAATTCAAGAAATGTTAATTGGGTGGGTGAATGAATGGATAAAGAGTGGGGCTCTCCTCCAAAGGTAAAAGAAGCGAGTGCATTCACTTAGAAGCCTTAAGTTCTAGTAAAGCCCTACTACTTACTAGCTATATATGCACAGTTGGGCAAGTCATTGATCCTCTATGAGCTTGTTTTCTTACCTGTCAAATGAGCATATCAATGCTTACTTTTTAATTTCAGAGAAGCTTTAAGTGAGAACAAATAAGTGTTCTGAAACTAAAATATAAAAATATGAGGGGTAATATCAATATTTGATTTGTCAAAGACTACTGTGAAGTATTTCGTTTTTCAGCTATTTCCCTTTCACACATAAAGATTTTGTATTTTGAACCTGACGATCTTGCTAATTCTTTGGCTGATTTTGGTCTGAAGTTCTATAAATGTTCTTTTATTTTAAGTCTCATACAATGTTGGTATGTTTTTGTCATTACTGTTTGTCCCCAAATGCCCAAACTGACAGATCTCTTTAATTTTTTGAGCTTCATGCAGAATTTCTACCTTACCTGGAGTTATTTCAAAGTAACAACAACAATAAAAAAAGCTCTTTTCCTTCCTCTGACTTTCCCAGTTAATTAGGGGTTGTGGGATGGGGGCTGTTTGCACTGGAGAATGGAGAGAAGGAGAGGATACACAAACAAAAAATTTCTCTGGGCACTGAATATCAAATTTTCTAAAGTGTCTGTGTATATTAGTTACTTTTAAAATTATTCCTTAATTTTTTACTTGGCACTTTTACCATAATACTTTCCTAATATTGAATACTTTACTTCTTATCTCACCAGAGTTCTGACATAATTACTGTCTAATGTATTGTATAGGTCTAGGAACATTGTTCACTCTAACTACTTCGAAAATGAAAGAAAAATTTGTATCCGTAACTTCTTGGTCTAGAAAATTTGAGCAGGAGGGGCCGGCCCGGTGGCGCACTGCTACAGCGCGCCGCTTGGGAGCGCGGCAAAAAAAAAAAAAAAAATTGAGCAGGAAGTTAAAGGTGATCTTAGAACTAAGCATCTCTTAACTAAAAATTTAAATAAACTGAGAGAAAAACTGATGCTGTTTCAAGGAACCTTTTTCTTTTGAAGTACATACATTTATGTCCTTCCCCAGAACCTTCATCTGCAGCATAGGGTTCTGCTTTGAAATACATGTACTGCATTTCTCCCCTACTCTTGCCACTCTCATCATATTCACTATCGGTTCCAGAGTCTTCTTCTGCTGTATCCCATGTCTCTTTTTTCCCTTCATTTGCTTTAGTTCTTCTACTACTTGTGATACTGTGAGAGTCAAGTCCATTAGCCAAAGGGATTTGAGCATTATCTGCATTGCACAAAGTGTCACTGCTATGACTGGAGCTGAGAATATCACTGTCCACTGAACTTGTACTCCTGTCATTATTTACATCTGAGTCTGATCGTTCTTCAGACTGAAAATTTTCTGGATCAGAAGTCTGAATTTGCTGTTCAAGTTCTCTATTATCCACTGATATTGAAGAGTCCCTCTCATTGAGAGGTGATTCAATGTTTTCAAAGTCACTTGTCTCAGTACTTTTGCTGCTGTCCCCATTATCTCCATCGTGCTGTTGCTGCAGTGACAAGCTTTTGAGTTTTTCAGTGCTTTCTTCTAGAATAGCTTCCACAGACTTTAGGCTCCCTACAGGTCCTTTGACTCTTTCGCAGTCATCATCCACATTACCAGAATCACCTCCAGCTTTCTGGTATGCTGTCCTTTTGGAATAAGATCCTGGGGATTGTTCAGGTAGCAAAACAAATAATCTGATTGTATTTGCATGCCGATCCAGGAGTTTCCATAAATGAGAGTCTGTAAAGGCCATCTGGTAATCCAAAGTCTCAGAACTTTCAACAAACACCTAATTAGTAAGTCAAAGAGTTATATTACATCATTAATTTTAGGGACATTCTCATTCATCATCAAAATAATATCACATCAATATAAGACAGTGCATAGTAAGTTATAATATAATGGTGAAGTTTCTAAAGGACACTGCATTATTTTGGAGACTAAATAAAATATTAGGCTTACATGCCTTAAAATTATGCTAAGATAGGGTGAATGGACAGACCCCCCCCCACTGCCCACCCCCCACATTCCCTCTACATCTTATTCATTGGGCTGTTCATTTTCAGAAAGTTTTGTATTATACTTCCTGCTCTTTAGGAAATCAAAATTTAGCATGAATATAGATAAACATGTATAAAGATACCTTGCAAACACCACACCAAAATCCAGATTATAGAAAACTTTAATAAACCAACAACCTGGTTTTATAACAAATTATAAGAGCAACGAACAAAAAAGACATAGGTGAATCTACAGAATGATGAGAGATATATTATAGACTTTATTTAAATCTGGATTTAAACAAATCATAATTGAAAAAGATTTTATAAGATAATCAGGGAAATCTGAACACTGATTAGATATTGGTTGATAGAAAGGTATTTAACATTTTTTAGGTAGATAACACAACTGTAGTTACATCTTTTAAAGAGTTGTCATCCTGAAGAAATATATGTTCATATTATTATAGAATAAATGATAGAATGCTGGGGAAGTTTTACAAATAATCTGGAAGAAGTGGGTGGTTAAACAAAGATGAAACAAGAGTTGATCATTGTAGAAGCTGGGTGATGAGGATATGGGGGGGGGGTCATTACACTATTCTCTCTACTTTTGTTTATGTTTAACATTTTCCATAATAAAAAGTTCTTTTAAAAAAATGAAATGCATATACAAAATTTGGCAATTACCAATAGCATGTTGGGTTTTGCCTAAAAAGATAACACTATTACAGGGGTACTTCGAAAAGTTCATGGAAAAATAAAAGATAATACAAAATTTTCCACAAACTTTTTGAAGTACCCTCACATTATTCAGCAAATGTTACAAATGGGACTACTGGCTAACTGTTTAAGGAACAAAAATAAAGTTAAATCTTTCCCGTACTCCCTATTCTAAAATAGTAGTAGGGTGGATTAGAGATTTTAATGTTAAACACACACACACACACACACACACACACACACACACACACACACACACACCCCTCCCATACACACAAAAATATTAGAAAATATAGGTGAATAAAAATTACATGTTAGGATTAATAAAATAACACTAGAAATGGTTAAATGAGATAAAAGACTAGACTGCACTAAGATGAATGGGACTGGAAAAGGAGATAAATAAAAGAGGGCAAACAAGGAATATTTTGGATGCAATTTTTCTAGAGTGAACAAATAACATTAGGAACAAATGCATATGAAAAATGACAAATGTTGGAACACATGACAACAAGATATAAAACAAGAGGATTCACATAACTTCCTCCTTTTTAACAGACATAAATGAGTTAGGCAAAGGGTTAGGGTTAGGGTGTGTTGGGTGAATTCAAGATTATAATTTTTTTCTATACATGGCATGCCTGACTGTCACCAAGGAAGTACTGCTTTTGGAGAGAAGATCAAGAATGAACAAAATTCAGAGGACATGATCATTGTGAACAGAGATAGTCATGAATGCTTCACCAAAGAGGTAGGACTAATCTGGGGCAAAAAAAAAAAAAAAAAAGTAGAAAGGAGAAAGAACACTCCAGGCGGGGGAGCATGTGAACAAAGACTAAGGAGGAGAACCGGCAAGTCTGATTCAGAGAACAGAAAGTAGCCTGATCTGATTCAACTACAAAGGAAGATTATTATTGCAAAGTGAAAATTTAAAAGGTCAATTTCAAATAGATTGTGGATAGCTCTAGATGCCAGGCTTATAATGCTAGACTTAATTTCATTTACTATTTATTACCAGCAAAGAAAACAGTAATGAAAAAATAAAAGACATACCTTGTTACTTCTAAAAAAACCTTCAGCTTTCAAAGTTTTACGACTACTGGCTAACTGTTTAAGGAACAAAAATAAAGTTAAATCTTTCCCGTACTCCCTATTCTAAAATAGTAGTAGGGTGGATTAGAGATTTTAATGTTAAACACACACACACACACACACACACACACACACACACACACACACACACCCCCCCCTCCCATACACACAAAAATATTAGAAAATATAGGTGAATAAAAATTACATGTTAGGATTAATAAAATAACACTAGAAATGGTTGAATGAGATAAAAGACTAGACTGCACTAAGATGAATGGGACTGGAAAAGGAGATAAATAAAAGAGGGCAAACAAGGAATATTTTGGATGCAATTTTTCTAGAGTGAACAAATAACATTAGGAACAAATGCATATGAAAAATGACAAATGTTGGAACACATGACAACAAGATATAAAACAAGAGGATTCACATAACTTCCTCCTTTTTAACAGACATAAATGAGTTAGGCAAAGGGTTAGGGTTAGGGTGTGTTGGGTGAATTCAAGATTATAATTTTTTTCTATACATGGCATGCCTGACTGTCACCAAGGAAGTACTGCTTTTGGAGAGAAGATCAAGAATGAACAAAATTCAGAGGACATGATCATTGTGAACAGAGATAGTCATGAATGCTTCACCAAAGAGGTAGGACTAATCTGGGGCAAAAAAAAAAAAAAAAAAGTAGAAAGGAGAAAGAACACTCCAGGCGGGGGAGCATGTGAACAAAGGCTAAGGAGGAGAACCGGCAAGTCTGATTCAGAGAACAGAAAGTAGCCTGATCTGATTCAACTACAAAGGAAGATTATTATTGCAAAGTGAAAATTTAAAAGGTCAATTTCAAATAGATTGTGGATAGCTCTAGATGCCAGGCTTATAATGCTAGACTTAATTTCATTTACTATTTATTACCAGCAAAGAAAACAGTAATGAAAAAATAAAAGACATACCTTGTTACTTCTAAAAAAACCTTCAGCTTTCAAAGTTTTACTGGGCACACTGAGAAGACGCAAATCATTATAGCAGCGTTCCAGCACTATTCTCATTGTTTCAGCAGGTAAATGTATGGCCTACAATGAAAGCAATTTAATAAACAAGTTGTACTTCAAAAATAATTCTGCTTGACCTAGAAATATGGGAAAACAAGGCACTACTTAGTTCTTAAAAGCAGAGAAATTTTAGTAAATAATTTTAATAAAGGTTTTCAAATTTTTGAAGAACCTAAGGGAAAAATTATTAGTCCCATCCACTAATTATGCTATAAGTTAGGAAAACAAAGAATCACTTATAAATACATGCTCTGACACTACTTTAAAGGACTGTTTGCTAAAAATTCTTTTCCTCTCAAACTTGTCAAGTAAATAAGGTGATTGGATTCCAAAGAAACTGAATAACTGACTCCTGAAGAGCTGATGTCAGGCTCTTTTGTATTCTGAGTCACTGTTAACAGTTTTGGTAGGCAATTTTGTATTCTGTGAATAGTTGTTAATACTTTTACTAAATCAATTTTCTTCTGTGTAAAACAAGAAGATTAAATTAGTAGGTAAAATTTAAAGTTATTGTGAAATTCCACATTCTTAGTTTTTGGAGTCATTTTATGAATTTCACATAAAATGAGCAGATAAAAAATTTACAGTTTTAAAAACATGATTTGTTTTCAATACAATTAATGGTATCAGTTATGAATACCTAATTCTTAGGCAGTACAGTTGTACTTTAAAACACTATACTTGTTGACTGAATGTTTTGTTCTCTGTAGACATATTTTCTTCCCAACAAATTTTGAGCTTCTTCAGGAAAGAGACTATTGTGTTTCGTATTTGACCTCAGTGCTCATACTCTAGATTAAACTAATTTTTTAAAATTTGGTATTCATATTTTTAAAATGTAACATAGAGCAATTACACTAATAGAGTATGTATTTATGAGCACTTTAATCACAAAATATGATTTCACAACAAAATTTGTTTCCTGGCTTTTACTCCTTTGGCGTGTTATAAGTCATTGTTGTTTTTTTTAAACATAATAAAAACCACCAACTCTTATATAATACTTTACAATTTTCTTTCACAGAGCATTTATTTATTTTCTTATTAATATTTATGACAACCCCATTAAATAGATATTAAAAAACCCAGATAATGAGATAAAAGACAAGACTACCACAAGATGAATAACTGAAAGCTGGACTCAACTTCTAGAATTGCAATTACTGAACAATTTCTACTACACCCAGGGTTCTTGACCTGGGCTTCAGGAACCCTGCGGAATACTGCCTATGTTTGTGTGCTCAAGGTTTTATAGAGTACAGGACCCTTGAAAAGATAATAATCACAGGTCTGGAGTGAACTAGTCCTTTTGCCCAAGGAAATTTGAATGTTTTCATCATCATATTTTTCCAGCTCAAAATTTCTGAGTGAGCCTATGTTCTTTATCCCTAACTCACATAATGGGGCCAATATTTAACTCATCACCCTCCCTGTCAAATCTGCTCCCTCACCTCACTCCTATTTCTATTAATATATCACTACCTTTCTGGTGACCCAAGCTGGAAACACCTCAGGTCATCTGTGCTCCTGCCTTACCCCAAAATTTACCAATTACAAGTCCTGCAGATTTTATTACTCCAATCACTCTCACATCTACGCCTTCTCTCATTTCCAGCCAACACCTTCATCTGAATTATTTCAACAGCTTCCTCATCGACGTTCTTGACTCTACTTCAACCCATCTGTAGCACTAGTGTAGTGTCAGCACTTACCATTCTCCAGCACAACTCTGAACATACCACTGCTGTACTTAAAAAGAAAAACAAAAAATTTACTTCCTACATACCAAAGAGAGCCCAAACTTTTGTGTTTACTGTTGAAGGAAACAGTACTTACACTTCCAGGCCTGCGTTTTACAATAATCCGGTCCAAACATACAAGCTGTTGCTATGTGTATTTGCCTCACAATTTCTTATCTCCATACTTTACTCCATCTATTTCTTCTATTTGAAGTGTCCTTTCCTAACTATAGCTTGTCTCCTAACTATAAACATTGGCTCCTTGAGGTAGAGCCTATATCTTAGTCATAACTATCACACAGTGTCTTGTACAAGCAGGCACTCAAAAATAACCACTGACCAATTTTAAAACTTACCTTTGAAATCAGTTGTTTGAACTCTGTAACTGTCTGATTTAAGTAAGCACGAACAGTTACAGGAGCAGCTACAGATTCTGCCTTCAGATCAACAACGTGAACTTTCACCATCACTTCTGTCACATTTGAAGACATAAAAGCATAATTAGAGGTTACAGATCAACAACGTGAACTTTCACCATCACTTCTGTCACATTTGAAGACATAAAAGCATAATGAGGTTATTTTTTTAATGTATTTCACAGGAGCAATGCATTCTGTGTGTTTCTAATAGATAGTAAAGACAGCATTTTCTCACTACCAAGATGGTAGATGTATGCTATACCTGTATAATCCATGTTAAAAATTTCCTTTTCACAGTTTTTCTTAATACAAGCAAGCATACATAAACAAATGGAAATGAGGCTAATAAAAAAGTTCTAAATCTCTCTTAAAAATGTTAAATAGTAGTCTTCATTAGAAATAATACTTTATTTTTAACCTATGCTATATGTTATCTGTAAGAGTTAGAATGTGATTTTTAGAAATATTTGCTTAGTTTCCTTGTAAAACAACACTACTATCAAATTTACCAAGCAAAAAATATTCTCTATATCCCATGGAAAATTCTGCACAAAAACTGTTGTGGCTTATGTGTTGGTTTTTTCTCTTAAATATTGCAATTTAATCTTGTCTTCTCTTCCGTTTTCAGGAGATCATGCTTATAACTAATAGATTGTTATTCTCTGTTTTAACCTCCTTTATGTATTATATGTCAATCCTCAGTTTTTTTCTCTATGTTGTAAATCTAAATCTGATAAAATATTCTGCTCAGATCTTGATTAATGAATAAAGACAATTACTTTATGAGTCTTACAATCCACACTCACATTTAGAGTTCTCTTTTAAAAAGTGGTTTCACTACTGACTCATGTTATACTTCAATCATTCTATCTTTTTCCTATCTAGCTCAAAAATAATCCGCAAGGCAATACTCCAAAGGGACTCCTTACATACAGGACAGAGTCTGACTGAAGGAGGCACCATCATGTTTTCAGAAATGAAATTTTCCCATTTAACAGAGGTATGCTCCTTGAAAGAATACTATACCCCACCTACTTTAGAAAGAGGGGCCTTCATAAAAAAAAAAAAAAAAAAAAAAAAAAGAGGCATACAGTATCCATACAGGAACAGAACTTGAAACAGCAGAAAAAGGTTTTATAAGTTAGTTCAACTTTTAGGAACAAAAGTAGAGAATATAAGTCTGAATTCTGATTAACCGTTGATACAGGGTAGATAGTGTCAAGACACAACAGTAAGAATTTTGTAAAATTATTTGAACATTTTGATTTTCTCCTTTTTGGTACATACAGTGATTACTAGAAAACTCTGGACAGGAGCCATGTAACTGTCTTTAGGGATTACCTTGGAAAAACTGGGGACATAGTATTTTGCTTTTCAAATCAGTCTCAAAGAAAAAAAACAGCAATGTACTGAGTGAATATAACAGATTTAATGAAGAAAGAAAAAGGTGAAGTCTCTAGGACCCGCAGAAGTGGAGAGGATAGAGAAAAATTTTAAATGCTGACAGTGATGAGGTTATGAATCCACCCCCCCAAAGAGACCCTGAAAAACAGACTCACTTCTGAGACTTTATGGAAATACACTTTTTTGGACCAAGGTCTGCTCTACAAAGAGAAAGAGAGAGATCTTCCTAAAAGATCAGCTGAAACTTTAGGGATTTACAGCATCTAGAATGATTCAGTACTCCACAATTCCGTTCTGCACACTGGAGAAGAAAAATCCCACTGAAGACTGTAAACTAGAAGTTTTGTTGTCATTGTTGTTGTTGTTTAAATTCTGGATATCACTCTTTGCAAGTAATCTAGAATTTAATTCCAAAGGTACAACAAGGTTGTTGCTGACTACTTTTCAACCTGTCAAAATTATTCTAAATTTTAAGAACATATAAAAAAAAGTTTTAAATTATATTCATTTCTGTAAACAAAAAACTTTCTCATGAAAAATTTAAGTCCAGTCCAGTTCAAAATAGTGTAAAATTGCTTACCTCCAGGTTTATAAGACTGAAAAACTTGATCAGGCTTTCTCGTCTCCAATAGCAGATCAAACATATATGTTGACTTGACTCCACCTAGTAAAAGTCCCATTGGTGTATCTTCTTCTCCTTCATATGATCGTTCTAGATAATCATGAAACTCATCATATTTAACGAGGCGACAGCAATCCAGGGGTATTACCTCTTCTAAATCCATCATCTAAAAGAAAACAACCCCCAAGCAGAAAGAAAAATATATAGTGTTTTAGTCTGGTGTGTAATAACACAACCGATAAACCCCAACAAATAATAAAATCCACATATTTGTGATTTGCATCCAAAACATTAAAGGTATAGGCACAACTTAAATGTTAGTTTTAAGTAACCATGTTTCATTATCCCTCAAATCATACAAACTAGGTACTAACACTTTTTAAAGACATTTTTTATTTTAAAAAGGTTAATAATCTAAACTTTAGATGGACTCAAAATCAGTGTATTCCTCTGTAATCACTACGCTGGAAACATAAGGGGAAAACAACAAACCACCAACTGGAGTATGCATCTTTTGTTTTCTTAATCCAACTTGGAGTAGAACTGATAACTCGTGTACCTAGAAACTATCTTCCTAAGTACAGGAGGACAGCATGTCTCTTAAAGCCATCAGGAAGGTTGCAGTTTCTGTCTCCCAAGTGGTACTCCATTCCTCTCTGGACATCCCCTTCAATACTAGCCTCTAAATCCCTACAGGTCATGGCACAGAAATTTCTATCATAAAATTCCCTTCTAGCTCATGTCACTACTAGATGACATATCCTGGATATAACATGTCTTGAGTGGGAAATAAGCCTCCTGAAGAGAAACAGTAGGATTGCTTGGAAGTACTGTATGCCCAAGTAAGGTTTGTGATTGTGATTTTAAAGAAAGACTAGTGAGCCTTGGTGTGTCTGCAATGATCTCTACTCACCCCCCACTCTCATCACCAGAAATAAAGCTCTATTTGTGGTCCAGAAAATTGACTTATTTCTCTCTTCTGTTTGTGTGACTCTTTTTAGTTGTGAACTTAACTTCCAATTTTCAAGACAATATTTTTTTCTTCCTGTATTAAAAACTGAAGGAACATAAACTACCCTTAATGCTATCACTAATTGACTTTACTGTGTAAAACTGTGTGTTTAGATATTTTCTCCACTTTAATTTGCTCTCACTATTGTTTTTGCCAAGATGATGCTTGTGGTCCATTATGTTTAAAGGATTTTTACCATAATGAGGTGAACCCAGAGCCATCCATCCATTTTACTATTTATTCATTTACTCAACCACAAATGCGCCCAATTTTGACTCTCCTGTATATACTAGGTGAAAGTACTGGAAACACAATTGTGAACAAAACCAGAACGGTTTTCACCTTTGTAAATGCTTATAGTCTAGTGAGGGACAGTCATATTAATTAAAATAGTAACATAATCAAATGTAAAATTTCAATACTGATAAGTGCTATGCAGGACCAGGAACATAATACAAGTAGTTCTTGAACTTTAGCATGCCTAAGAATCACATGAGATACTTGTTTAAAATGATATTCACAGGCTCCGACACAGAAATTCCAATTCATTTGCAGGAATTAGCATTTTTAATAGGAATGTGGTTCTGGCGCAGTTTGTGCTGGATCACACTTTCAGAAACAATGTTAGCTATCTTGTATGCTATTTTTAGTTCTCCCATTGGTTCTATACATAATTATACACAAAATGACATAGTATGCAACTTTTTCTTTAGGTAAAGACTGTTTAATTTCAGCCAAATTCTGTTAATGTTTATATGGAAAGGGGAAAAATTAAATTTGTCAAGTATCACAAATGACATTTAGAATGATCTGATGAAAAAATGCTTCCCTTACTACTTGTGCTTCAAAATCCACTACTAACTATCCATTATTCTTAGAACAAAATGCGAACTTCTATTCCTACAAAGTGTCTAACTTCATTTTATGTTACTCTATTCTCATTCAAGACAATCTAAACATACCATATCACTCTTTTCTTTGGTTTCTTGAACATGCCAAGCACTTCCTCACCTCAAAGATTTTGCACATGCTGTTCCCTCTACTTAGAATATTTTTCCCCAACTTTTTGTACAGCTGTCTCCTACTTATGGTTAAAGTCTCAGAATAAATTATCTCAACATACTATTGGTTTATTTTATAGCATCTAAACAATAAAACAAATGCAAATTGTGATATTTAAATTATTATTTTTTGTTTGTTTTTTTCCAATGGACTGTGAACTCCATGAGGGCAGTGACCATGTCCTTGTTCTCTCTGGTATCTCTAATGCCTCATGTTGTCTCATTCATTCTGGTATCTCTTAATGCCCCACACAGTAGGCACTCAATAAATATCTGCTAAATGAATGGAAAAAACAAATAAATATTTTGTTTCTAATTTTAATTCTGGGATCTAGAAAGTATAACTGGCTTTCAGAATGAGAAAGTTCTCAAAATCAACAGAGAATGCTCCAAAGGAGAGATATACACTTGTACTCTATAAGAGATATATGAATTAACAGGCTATCAAAGTTACTGTAAGTGCTTATATTACTATTAACTATAACAAAAACTTGGGAAAGTATGTATAAGTGTTATGTGAGATATCAATAATTCAATGCTTACAGTGCAATTAAACATACCTTGTAAGCCATTTCTACTGCTTCCTTTAATGTCTTATCCTTATGAACCTCCAATTTATTTTCCATCATTACTTGTTTCACAGGATGCAAACAGAATAATTTTATCTAGAAAATGTAAAAATATCATAACTCAGAAGGCCAAGAGATGAAGCTTAATTATTTTATAGATAGTATTTTTTCCTAGTTGTCAAAATATTGTAATTTTTTTTGTTTAAAAAGCATAATTGGGATCATTCTTTCTCAAGTCTATTTTTCTCGCTTAATTGATAGTGACTATGTCTGAGGTCATAAAAAATTTTTATGTAATCATTCCCCTTCTGATATACATTGTTTCCAATTTTTCCCTAGTTTGGAAAATACTATGATGAATACAATTGTGGTCAATATTTTTACAGTATCTGTGATTATTTCATTACGTAACACTTCCATAAGAGAAATTACATAAAAAATATGAATTTGCTTAAGGCTCTTGATAAATACTACTCAATTTCTATTCAGAAAGGTTTAATGATTTATTCTTCTTATAGTAGGATATGAGAATTTCCACCTCATTGCAGACTCACCAGCACTGAGCACTCTCATGATATGTTCCTGGGTTTTCATGCATCAATTCAAATCAAATTTAACCTTTGTAATATAGTTGGTTACACTGCTTAATAATAATGGTGGCATAACTGTCTATAGAATCAGCCCAATGAGTTATAAGAATTGCAGTTATGCAAACTTAAATAGCACTTTCAATGAAAAGTACAGTTATAAAATCTAACCTTGCATGTATTGCGCTCAATTTCTCGTTGCCTCTTTTCTTGTTCTTCCAACTCTCTTTCTCTCTGCACCAAGTTTTTAATATGTTCTGGGTATTCATCCACTTCTAGAAATTCTATTAATAATAAAAACAGAATAAGACACAGTATCACTGAAACTGAATTCCCTTTATTCTGTTCTACTATGCTCCCATAGTATATACTTCTACTATAGTACTCATGAAAATACATTTCAATTACATCCTTGTCTCAACTCGTAACATGAGCTTCTTCCAGACCAGGGTGAAGAGGTAGTGTTGATAATAATATATGGTTAGATATCATACTTTAAAAAGCCATATATTTATCCAAAATGGCTTGTGGCTCCAGGTCACTTTCAGTATGTAGACTGAGATTTTAGAATGAAAAAGTCCACTTGAAATTAGAAATAAAACCATTTCTGATTTCAGATCATGCTATCACCATCAAACTGTGTAACCTTGGGCAAGTTTTATTTCTTCAGACCTAGGTTTCTTTAGCTTACTAATAGCTCCTTCCCCATAAAGTTATTACCTGGGATATAATAAAATTTACTGTTGCTGCTGCTACTACAAATATTTATTTATCTGTTTATTGTTATTCTCCAGTACTATTATCTTCCCTTCATTCTCAAAGCAATCTTTCAGCTGCCTTCTAACCAAAGAAGGCAGAGTCATAAAACATAAATGTATCTGTTACATTTCTCCCTCTATATACTATCAAGATTCATTTGAATTAAAAAAAAAATGTAATTATTATTTCTGAGGCTACTTTTAAAACAGCCAGTTAAAGGAAAACACTATATATATAAAAAATAACTACCACAGACTTACATATGAATAACTGTTTTTCTTAATGATAATAGTTTCATATGTAACTCAAAATATTACAAGAGACAATATGAGATCATGCATGACACTGTTTAATAAAGCAAATGATTATTTGGCATTAAATTGGGAAGACAATTTATCTCAAAAACATCATGTCTCTATGGAAGGTAAGAACCCACTGTTTCTAGAAATGGGCTCTAATTTAAAAAATACTCCATATCATACCATACAGCGCCCTCTGGTGATTCATCACAAAACTAGAGTTGGGGGAGTAGATAAAGGTAGGCTGAGTTACTGCACTGTTGGAAGGCTGGGTGCACATAAGACACATGAATTACAATCCTCGTTCTGCCTCCAGGTAGCTATGACCTGGGACAAGTTATTCTCTGGGGTACAGGTTTTGACACAATAAAATGATAATTTCTGCTCTTAAATTTCTGTTCTGAAATGACTTATAATTTCCATTTATTATTTTCTTAATTCCACAGTAAATTATTAAACAGTTACTATATGACAGATCCTGGAATATATCTTTGGTGAAAAGATGAATAAGTCCTAAGCCTTGCACCAATTAAATTCATAATCTAATAAGGATTTACAAAAATGTGAATAAAAATATTTTAATGCTTAAAACAGATTTACTAATAGCATGGTAGTTTCTAAACAAAGGAAATAGGCTGAAGTCAAAGGCAGTCATTTTTTTAAAATATGAAAAGAACATTAGCTGTCTATGTAGCCATATGTACAAACACACATGCCTGTTTGCAATACTGCCTCAGTCAGAGAGTCAGAGTTAGCAAGAAAAAATAAGAACTGCAATTTTTAAGAGCAATAATAAATACAAAAAAAGACAAACATGCTTTATATACAGGATTATTTCTAAACTTTCTTAATAAAATTAAAACATAATAAAGAATGTGTACTAGATTTATAAAACTTTACTTGATTTTTAATCAAATAGGCAGAGATACTTAACTCTAGTTCCTAAAAGTGTTTTTAGAGTAGTAAATCAGAAGTTCAGGTGATCTAGGGTCCATATTCAAAGTATTTAGATATACTAAAATACCCAAAAAGCTTGAATTGAAAAAAAATTAGTAATAGCTAAATTTGAGTTTTTACTGTATACCAGATATGATGCTAAATCCTTAAAATGTTATCTCATTTAATTTTTCATAACAACCCTATAAAATACTATTATTATTCTCATTTTACAGATATGGAAAGAAAGACTTAGAAAGGTTAAATAGTTTGCTCTAGTACATGCAGCTGGTGAGTTATGACTGCAACAAACTGCACATAATACAATCTTACTGCAAATAAATATTTAGCATTCAATAAAGTATAAATATTATTTGACTTTTAATGTACTCAAAAATTATTCAACAACTTTTTTCCAAGTGTTTTTGCTACTGGTATTATTTCATAACAATCTTTATAATTAATTCTTCCAGGTACAAAAAACTTAACTGTCCTATCATTTAAAAGTGGTTATCTGGGTTTGCAAAACTTGCAAAAGAAATTAGTTTATAATACAGATTAAAATCAAACAACTGTAGGTTAACATACTTGCATTTCTTGCTGGATCCTTCAGTCTATATATGAGCATATATGCATTCGTGGAGCTAGTAAGAAATATAAAAAAGATTAATAGGGACAAAAAGTAGACTGCAAGGATTCCATTTCCTAGTATCAAATATTTTAAATTGTGGGTTTTTTTTTTCAATTAGAAAATAATGCCACTGTTCACAGACACATTCAAATTTAAAACATTCCAGAAAAAAAGGAAAATCTATATTTTGCTTTTGAAGACATATTCATGAGAAGATTCCATATCTCTGTTCGGTAACACAGTAAAGTCTTCAACAAAGCTGTGTGCTTGAATGACTATGACAGATAAGTCAGGGTCAGCAAATTTTTTCTGGAAAGGGCCAGATAGTAAAAATCTTAGGTTTTGCAGTCTATATGGTCTGTGTTACAACTATTCAACTATGTTGCTGTGGAGTAAAAGCATCAACACATAATATATAAACAATATATAATCTATGTCAGTGTTCCAATAAAACTTTATTTCCAAAATCTGGAGATAGGCTGGATTTGGCTTATTGATTGTAGTTTGCCAACCACTGGGGTTAAATCTTTGATGACAAAAAATATTGAGAAGTTATAATTAATTCTAACTATAAATACTAAAAATTAGGAAATTACTTACCTTGCAAAAGCACTGGAATAATATCCTCTGCTTCCTGAAGATCCACCATGTGTTTTCTTAATGTCCTCTTGTGTTATCTAAAAAGTTGTTACATTATTTTTTTTTGTTAAATTATTTTCTTTTTATTTGCAAAATCTATATCATTACATCAATGTCAATATGTAACCCAATCTTAATCTGAGTTAAAATGCTACATAAGATCTTCAAGATGGACCACACAGACACCAATTCACACAGCTGAATCATCACCAGGGACTGCTCACTAGCCAGTTTGTTCTAGTGTTTGTAATCACACATGAAGCACAAGTAGCATATATGACAGCTCAGGGCAAGAAGAAAATTGGTAGTCTATCTCTGGAAACATTCAGCAAGCCCCAAACAAAACAAAACAAAGAAATAACAACAATAAACAAAAGCAAGAAATTTACCGAAAGCAAAAATGAAAGACTGATTTGACCTGGGTTTTAGGATACATCACTAAACAGATTCCCCCATTTTAAATAAATTCTGTTGATTAGAAACATCCCTAGTCCTGTCTTTCAGAATATCATCTTAAAAGACACTTCCTTACCCTGCTGACATGTTGATCGTTGAAGCTGTACCACTGCTCATCACTGAATGACTTTATGCAAGCATAATAATGACCACCAGCAGCGCTCCCCGAATGAACCATAACAGAGAAGAGCTCATAGATCAAGGAACTCTAAGCGGAAAAAATAAAAGTAACTCAGAGTAGAGGAATAACATAAAACCCTAATTTGTATATTTCCTATTCTCTATTAACATACAGAAGTAACATGATAATTGTCCTATATATGATTATAAAAGGTCAACTTTCCCCTAAGACAAAATTAAAGTAAATCATCAAATAATTTTAGACATCACAAGTTTCACTCAGTGTATTCTTTCAAATTTTAATTATGCTATGTAATCTTTGGAACTACATATATCTGTAAATATAAACTTATTTATTTAGTAAAAATTAAATAGTCCATATCAACGGCTATCCATTTTTAAAGTTTCATCATAATTATCAAAACCAAAATAATTATTTCCAGAAAATTCTGATGGTAGCAACTTCTAGATGACAATAATGGCTGCAGATTCACAAGACTGAATCAGCTTCCAAATTAGAATTACATATATTACAAACAAAAGATAATACAGCTTAAGAGTAAGGGTTCTCAAATGCAATAATTTTAGTTTCAAATCACAAACAGATTGCTAAAAGGTAGGAAGGAGAGTAAGAATGACTGCATCCAAATCTAAAATGATAATATGCCAAAAAAAAATTACATAAAAACAAATTTTAACATTCTCTTCTAATACTGTTTGTTAACAAAATAACACATTACTCTTAAATAAAAAAGGTATGAATCTTCAAACATAGTACTGGCAAGTAAAATTACAAATTTCTAGATCTGGGTAGAACAACAGAAAGCATCTAATTCAAATTACTCCAAAATGTAGCAACTGAAAGGCACACAGATTAAATGATTTGCCCCAAATTACACAGCTTATTAATGGCAAAGTCAGGGCTAAAACCTACATCATTTGACCCTCTTATGAAGTGGTCAAATAGTGAATATTTTAGGCTTTGTGGGCAATATGATCTCTGTCACAACTATTCAACTCTGTCATTAGAGCACTAAGCCAGCCATAAACAATACATAAACAATGGCTGTGATCCAATAAAACTTTATTTACGTCAACAGGTGGCACCAAGCAACACACCTGAAAACTCATAGAACACCAAGCAGGATAAATACCAAACCAAACCAAACCAAACAAAAAAAATAAAAAACCTCCCATATTTAGGCATTTAATATTCAAATTGCACAAAACCAAAGACAAAGAAAAAATCTTCAAGGGAGGCAGAGGGAAAAACACCTTATCTATAGAGGAAAAAATAAGAATTATAGCACACTTTTCATTAAAAATCATGCAAAAAGAAAGAGAGTGTAGTGAGATAAAGTGTTGAAAGAAAAATTACCACTAACCTAGGATTCTATATACAGTGAAATTTACCCTTCAAAAGTGAAGAGAAACTGGAAATCAATAGCTGAAGAAAAACTAGAATATTTACAAACATGTGAAAATTAAACAAAACACCCTTGAACAACCAATGGGTCAAAGAAGAAATCACACACAAAAAAAATTAGAAAATATCTTGAGATAAATGAAAGAGAAAACACAATTTACCAAAACTTATGGAATGCAGCAAAAGCAGTACTAAGACAGAAGTTTATAGTGGTAAATACACACACACAAAAAAGAAAAGATCTCACATCAACAACCTAACTTTGTACCTCAAGGAACTAGAAGGAGAACAAACTAAACTCAAAGTTAGCAGAAGGAAGGAAATAATAAAGATCAGAGCAGAAATAAATTAGAGAACAGAAAAACAATTTTTTAAAAATCGACAAAACTGAGGTAGTTTTTTGAAAAGATCACAAAAATCAACAAACCCTTAGCTAGATTAAGAAAAAAAGAGTAGACTCAAATAACAAAAATCAGAAATGAAAGGAGACACTACTGATGCCACTGAAATAAAAAGGCTCATAAGAGACTACTATGAACAATTATATACCAACAAATTGGATAACCTATAAGAAATAGATAAATTTCTACAAATACAAAGCTTACCAAGACTGATTCATAAAGAAATAAAAAATATGAACAGACCTATAACTGGTAAGGAGATTGAATCAGTAATAAAAAACCTCCCAACAAAGAAAAAGCCCAGCACCAGATGGCTTCACTAAAGAATTCTACCAAACATTTGAAGAATTAACACCAATCCTTCTCAAACTCTTCCGAAAAGCTGAAGAAAAGGAAACACTTCCAAACTTATTCTGTGGGGCCAGCATTACTTTATACCAAAATGAGACAAAGATACTATAAGAAATGAAAACTACAGACCAATATCCTTGATGAATATTGATGTAAAAATCCTTAACAAAATAGTAGCAAACCGAATTCAACAACACATTAAAAGGACTATACATCATGACTAAGTGGGATTTATTCCTGGAATGCAAGGATGATTCAAGATACAAAAATCAATGTAATAAAACACATTAACAGAATGAAAGACAAAAACACATGGTCATCTCAATTGATACAGAAAAAGTATCTGAAAAAATTCAACACCATGATAAAAAACACTCAATAATAGATTAGAGGGAAATTGTCTCAACATAATAAATGCCTTATGTGAAGAACCCACAGCTAACATCATATTCAATGGGGAAAAACAGAAAGTTTTCCCTCTAAAATCAAGAGCAAGGCAAGGAGGCCCACTCTTACCATTTCTATTCTACATAGTACTGGAAGTCTTAGCCAGAGCAATCAGGCAAGAAGAAATAAAAGCTATCAAGATAGGAAAGGAAGAAATAAAATTATCTGTATTCACAGATGACATAATCTTCTACATAGAAAACCCTGAAGATTCCACACAAAAAAACTGTTAGAACTAATAAACGAATTCAGCAAAGTTGCAAGATACAAAATCAACACACAAAAATCAGTTTCATTTCTAAACAATCCAAAATGAAAATCAGAAAAACAATACCATTTATAATAGCATCAAAAAGAATAAAATGCTTAGGAATAAACTTAACCAAGGAGGCAGAAGACTCATATACTGAAAACTACAAAACACTGCAGAAAAAAATTAAAGACACAAATAAATGGAAAGGTATCCTATGTTCATTAATTGAAAGATCTAATATTATTAAAATGTCCACACTACACAAAGTGATCTATAGATTCAATGCAATCCCTATCAAAATCCCAATGGTATTTTTTGCAGAAATAGAAAAAATAAAATCCTAAAATTCATATATAATCTCAAAAGACCCCAAATAGCGAAAATAATCTTGAGAAAGAAAAATAGAGCTGGAAGCCTCCCACTTCCTGATTTCAAACATATTACAAAGCCACAGCAATCAAAACAGTATGATACTGATATAAAGACAAATATATGGACCAATAAAACAGAAAAGAGAACTTAGAAATAAACCCTCACATATATGGTCAATAAAGGCTACACAATGGGCAGAGGATAGTCTCTTTAACAAATAGTGCTGAGAAAAGGGGATATCCACATGCAAAAGAATGAAATTAGATCCTTACCTTATATCATTTACAAAAATTAACTCAAAACAGATTAAAGACTTAAACAAAAGAAAGCTTCTTGACATTGGATTTAGCAATGATTTCTTGGATATAACACCAAAAGCACAAGCAACCAAAGCAGAAATAGACAAATGGAACTACAACAAACTTAAAAACTTCTGTGCAGCAAAGAAAATAATCTGCAGAGTGAAAAAGCAACCTACTGAATGGGAGAAAATATTTGCAAACCGTATATCTGATGAGAGATTAGTATACAGAACAAAGAACACCTACAACTCAACAACAATAATAAACAATGCAATTAAAAAATGGGCAAAGGACTTTGGTAGATATTTCTACAAAGAAGATGTGCACATGGCCAAAGAGCACAGGTGCTCAATATCTCTCATTATTAGGGAAATGGAAATCAAAACCACAATGCATATCACTTTACACTTTATTAGGATGGCCATTATATTTAAAAAAAAGAAAGAAAGAAAGAAGCAGAAAATAACAAGCATTGGTGAGCAAATGGAGAAACTTGAACCTCATGCACTCATCCTAGGAATGTAAAATGCTACAGCCACTATAGAAAACAGTATGGCAGTTCCTAAAAAAAAAAAATTAAAAGTAAGATTACTACATGATCCAGCAACTTCACTTCTGGGTATATACTCAAAAGAATTGATAGTAGGGTCTTGAAGAGACATTTGCACACTCATGTTCATAGCAGCATTATTCACAACAGCCACAAGCAATCCAAGTGTCAATGAATGATAAATGATGCAGTACATGCTTACAATGGAATATTATTCAGCCTTAAAAAGGAACAGAATTCTGACATATGCTACAAAATGGATGAACCCTGAGAACATGATGTTAAGTGGAATAAGCTAGACACAAAAAAGACAAATACTATATGATTTCACTTACATGAGGTATTTAACATAGCAGCTCAGAGATTACTTTATTCTCTCTTTCAACTAAAAACTATAAACTATAAAAGGTACCTTTTCAAGTCCAGGTTTTGAAATCTTTTCAGTTCCACTATTGCTTTCAAGGCAGATTCCTTCATCAACGCCATCATCATTGGAAAAATCATTGCTCATCTGATCACTGTGACAACTGCCTTCATTTTCTGCTCCACTGTCAGTGCAACTTTCAGTCTGAGGAGATTTCTTAAGAAGACATAATTATCTTAAAATTATAAGTGAAATAAAGGAAAATATATTCAGCAAAACTTTTTACCTGCATACTGCATTTTCACATAATTTAACATATTCCTATTAACATAAGTATTTATATTACTTTAAGTAAATTGACTTTCTCTTAAAAACTGAGGCCTTAAGTAAAATTAAACAAGCAAATAGTATTTTAAAAGCATTTCTGTTATGTCCTTAAAATTCTAATACAACTTAGTGATTCAGAATTCTATTAAATCCCATTTATGTTTACTGTTGCAAAGTAACAATACAAAATTACCATTTCTTTCAGCAAAATCTACAGAAGCACAGAAACCGAGCTCACTAATGAGCTTCTGTTCTGAAATCCCAAAGAATACCATTTATTTTCTTGAACAAACAGTTTAATTCAATTTATCATTGTGTTAGGTATTAAATAATTAGAAAAAGTCATTGTATCTATCCTCAAGAACGTTACACTCTAGTGCATAGGAGGTAGAAATGCAACAATAGCAAATTATACCCTTCCTTATGGTTTTTAAAGCACATTCACACAAATTTAATTTGGAGAATTCTCCTTCTTAAAAATCCTCAAACAACTCTTTCCCCTCTTTCCCTTTAACATCTTATATACATACCTAAAAATGTTTTTACTTAGTTATAGAATTCTCCTAGACACAGGCTCTTGCTATGTGTAAGGGATTGCATAGAAGTTCTTGAATCAATCAAGCAAAATATAACAGACACAAACTTTATTCCAAGAACTTTGTTGTACAGACTGCAGCTAATATACCATCTTAACCTTTCAAGAAAGTTTTGGTTCAAGGCAAAATGAAGATGAAAACCAACTTTAGAATCTCACACAAAAAAGACCAAAAAGATAATTCCTGAAGCTCTGCCAACTAACCCAAAACATCTCTTCTCCAAAGAACTAGATCTAGGGCTTCCTAAGAAGATCCTGCCAAACATTATATCTAGGTATTCTTCCTTTGGAAAAGACTTCCCTTTATAAGAAATGTATCTGGCATATACAGAAGACCAATCTAATACTAATCGCTATTTGAGTAGGAATCCTACAAAGACTATCTCCTTTGAAAGCTTGGCATACTTTGGGTACACTTCCTAACTTAAGCACAAATGTCTGAAATTATTTTAATTAAACCTTTCAAAATGTTATCCAGTAATAATTAACTATTCAATGAACATCTAAGAGGGGTCTTTAAAAAAATTCGTGGAAGGATTCATATTATCTTTTAATTCAATTTTTCCACAAACTTTTTGAAGTACCCTCATACTTCATCTAAAGCATCTTCTTACAAAAACTATAAAAAACAATGACTATTCTCACTTTACAGGCTAGGAAAATGAGGCTTAGAAAGGTTGCATGAATTATCCAAGGTCAAAAAGTTTGCAAGTAGAAGGACAAGAATTTAAACCCACATCTAGCTAGGCCCAAAACATGCAATCTTATACCACAGTGCTTCTTAGTACTTAACAGTACTAAATAAAACTTGATGAATGTTCAAAACTATTTTTGAGTTCCTGGGAAAAGACATTTTTATAACTACAGCAATCAGTCACAATAAGAAAAAATGCTTCATGGTAGTTATGAGAATAATAAAGATTTATCCTTCTGTAACAACTATGCTAAGTGATTGTAAATATTCCATGTAATGAAATCAAAAGAGTTTCCAAAAAAACAGAGGATATTGTAAATTTTTTTTTTTTAATAAGGCTAGAGGAACCAGAGAACTCTGGGAGGCCAATGAGTAGAAAGAAACTGAAGAGCATTGCACATGTCCTTCAAAGTCACTTAAATAAAGTTGCGAATTTTAAAAATCTAATAGAAAGGGGAAAACTGCC
Source organism: Galeopterus variegatus (assembly GCF_000696425.1). Classification (NCBI taxonomy): domain Eukaryota; kingdom Metazoa; phylum Chordata; class Mammalia; order Dermoptera; family Cynocephalidae; genus Galeopterus; species Galeopterus variegatus. The sequence continues at coordinate 142,085 of NW_007728194.1, read as the reverse complement.
AAAATACCTTGCATTTTCTAGCTTTTTAACTTAGACAATTTAAGAGCTAGCAAACCTTAAGTAGGAATAACTCAGACACTTTAATCCTTGAAAAGGCACTAGATATTAAGATACAAATACAAGAAATTAAGTCCATGATAATCGGTTTGTTCATTCATTCATTCCTATATACATATATTCTGTGATTATATATCAGAAACAAAAGTACAGCCCACCTGTAGACTAGTTTCAATAACTAAGAAAGTATGAAACATCAGATTACCACTCAAATTCAAGAAAGTCCAGAGTTGAGATCCTTATTGTATTTTCAAAGAGAATCATAAATTACTCTGACCAAATGACAATATTTGAAATATAATTTACTGTGCTCAAGAAAAGCTTATACGAAGTTAATTATTTTTATAGAACTCAGTGTTAGAAAATAAGGGAAGGAAAAGCCTCCATCAAGAGTCTAAGTGATATCAGTAGTAAGTTACCACAAATACCTCTTAAACATGACTGACTAAAGTGGATTAATAAAAAAAATTTTATAATGAGAAAATATAATAAATATTTACCTCATCTTCAACATCAATAAATGTACTCATATCTAGTTCCTCGGGAAATGTCATACGATCATTCAATTTGATCCTATGCATGGTTGTATAATCAAAATCAAACCTTTTCAACTGTAAGGTCAGCAGATAGGGAAAATGCAAAAATCGAAGACCCTAAAAAAAAACAAAGGGGGGACCCTAATGAATACTGAATATTATCTCAGATAATTAAGTATTAATCTTACATGGCATTTACCTTTCGTGCATCACACTTCTTCTTACAACGTTCGCAAAAATACTGATTTGGGCCATCCAGGATCTCTGGTTGAATAAATGCATGCAATGCTTCTTCCTAGTTAGAAAAATAATACATTTATGATTATGTAAAATATTATGTTAATGACAAAGTCCTAAATGTAAAACAGTGCAATTATCAAAATAGATAAAAGGGGAGTGACTAGAAAATCAGAAACTCAAAATACACCAAAGAAAAAAATTATCAACAGCAAAATAATGCTATCACTATAAAAACTAAATTAAAAAATTATTTCATTCTGCACAAGATTTGCCTTTCTTAATACTGTGCATCACAGGTCATTTCCACGTAAGTTTTATTTACGTTGTAGTGTTTTGTCTAAATAATCAGAAAAAAAACCTTCGATCTTTAGATTAAAATGTAATTCCATACTTCTTAGAAAAGCAGTTACATGTATCACTTCAATCTTCTTATAGAAGGAGGCATTTTAAAACTACACAGTAAATAACACTGACCTCTGAAGAATTCACACTATCCATACATATTATATTATCATATAATTATATTTAATCACTACAGTTAGGGTCAGTTGGTAATGCACCATTGCACTAATAGTAAAGAATGAAAAACACTGCACAACCTTTTTACCGCATGTGAGATATTGCTCCATTTGAAAATATATACAATGCAAGTTCCCAGACTATTCACCTAACAGAACCATGTGGTTCTCTTTTCTCCATACAGCCTTAGTAAAGAAGCAGAAACAGTATTATATAAACACTGTTGAAGAATCAGAGGGCATAAAAATATTTTTATTTTAATTTTTAACCACTGGTTTTTCACAATTAAAAAATTAGTACTATATATAAGATTGCATGCATAATCTCAAATTTCATCTGATGTTAAATCTTTATACGTGGTCTAAGAAGAACTACTGACAATATTGATTACATATAAAGAAAAAAATTAAATCATTAAGACGAAAGTGTCTTAAAAGACTTTTATTTTGATATAGAACAAGTTGTTCCTCCAAAGATAAAGAAGCTTGATCTGGCAAAATGGACTTAGCTGCAAAATAGCTGGCAAAGCTTATAAAACTACTATCCACATATTGTTTAATACAGCTTACTTTGGAAAAAGATAAAAATATGAAAAGATATTCTAATCCCATCTCCTATTTTGCTCTCAGAATACAAAGAAATCAAATAGCTGGGTTTTTTCCACATGACCAAGTCATTTTACCGGAGGTCACAGGAGTGAACACATTTAGAACATAATTTTTTTCTCTAAAGCATATTTTAAGAATGAAAAAAGCCAAATTATGTAAAAGCATAACAGAGAAAAAGAAGATTTAAAGAAAATCACACCTATAGCTTAACACAGACTGATACCAAATTTGTCAGGTATTCCAAACAGAAGTAATTTGAACTGGTAAAACACTCAATATCTTAAAAAAAAAGTGTGTTCGGGGTGACTAAGAAAATTATGTAACTCAAACTCTACTAAACTAAGACGTGTCAGGTATTCCAAACAGAAGTAATTTGAACTGGTAAAACACTCAATATCTTAAAAAAAAAAGTGTGTTCGGGGTGACTAAGAAAATTATGTAACTCAAACTCTACTAAACTAAGACATGTGTGTACTGGTCTCTGGCTTATAATTCACAGCTAGGAATATCTTTTTAAAAACACTTTAAATAATAATTTAAATAATTTAAAGTTTAAAGAACAGAGAACTCTCAAATGCTCTTTACTCAATCTCATCAACTTTTTAACATTTTACTACCTTTGCTTGATCCCCCCACCCAGACATCATTATGTATTTTTTTCTGAACCATTTGAAAATAGTTTCATACATCATGCTTTACCATTTAATATTTCAATAACTTTTTTAAAATAAAAATATTCTTATATAAACAGTACAGTTATCAAACTGAGTAAAATTCAATATTGATAGATAATTTTGTCAGTCCCTATTCCAATTCTGTCAACTACCCTAGTAACACAGTAGCATTTCTCCACCATTTAGTACAAAATCTAATCCAGGGTCACAAGTTACATTTGGCTGTCTCTTTAGATTCTTTTAATCTGGAACGGTTTTAAAGCCTGTCCTTCTTTCTTTCATGACATTAATATTTTTGAACAGAGGCCAGTTATTTTACAAAACGTTCCACAATTTGGGTTTGTCTGCTGTTCTTATTAGGTTCATTTTATACATTCCTTGCTAGACTATTACATAAGTAATGATGTGTCCTTCTAAAGGTATCATAGTCGCAAGGCCATGATGTCCCTCACTTCATCATTGGTGATACTAACATTACTAACCTGGTCAAGGTGTAGTCCAGTTCCCCATTGTATAGTTATTATTTTTCCCCTTGCAGCCTATAAGCAATTTGTAAAGAGACACCTGGAGACCATGCAAAAATCCTGAGCTTTAGCAAACTTTCCACCCTTGATTTTAGCATCCACTAACAAATTCTTGCCTACACTGAATTTTAATATGATGTTTGCAATTTCTTCCTGTTTTTTTATCCATTTATCTTCTTAAATTTTTGGATATCAAATTTTGTTTTGCTCATTTGAGAACATTTAATTCAGTGTAGAATACTGTGTAAACAGTATTCAATTTCATACTTACTTTCCTGAAGTATTATTTTTTGGGAGGAGGGGAGTCATCAGCTGAAAAGCTTTAATACAGATTTTCTGTTTTCTTCTAACAGTGGTGCTGTGTAAGTTTAATTTTTTTTACGCTAGTCATTTTGTGAACAGCGTTTTTTAATTTGTGGGCACATTCTTTGCTAGTTTAGTGGAGTACTGTTTCTTAAATGAGTAATGGGAGAGGAGAGGTTGGTATCTTCCATTTTTGCAGGACCCTTAATTTTTCTCTTTCTTCTTGTTTTTTCTTTACTGCTATAATTCTAAGGGGTATCAATGCTTCTCCATTTACCTCATTCTTCCACAGACATGAATTCCCTCCAAGGCTGCCACTTTGAATTCTTCTCATTATTAAACCTTTTCCCTGTAGCTGATGCTATAAACTACCACATCCCAGACTATGTTCATTATTTTGGCACTTACTGTTGTACCTCCACTTTTTGAGGGTGATTTTGTCCCTGTTTTGTTTAAGTCCTTCAATCCCCATTCTTTGTTTTCACAGTCTCTTAAACTTCCCACTCCTGCTGTACGGCCAAGGCGGAGAAATGGTACAGCAGACCTTTATATTTTCCCTCCCCCTTGCTTCTTTCTTAAGTTTTTAGTGTCTGGTCTGCCAGTTTTAAACAGTAACCTTTGTCTCCCACCCACACAAAAGTGGGAGACACTTTTGTGTCTTCTACTCTCCCTTTCTCTCCCTCTTCTCCTTTTTAAAAGTGTCCTATTTGTACTTTGTCTAACATATAACATTTCATTCTTTTCTTCTACCCATGTCCCCAACCTTGTTTTATTTAGTCTTTAATTCTACAATATACTATATTAAATGCACCCAGTACTTTTGCTGAAGCTTCCCCAGTGATCTCTTAGTTAAGCTCATTTTCTAATAAACTCCTCAATAGCCCATGGATACAATATCCAATGAGTTCTTCAATGTTCAAAATTGTTCTTTAATAGACATCATAACTGAAGAAAAACTTGACTGGATATCAAATCCTTGGCTTGTGCTTTCTTTCCTTGAGTTTCCTGAAATTGCTACTCTGTTGCTATGCTTTGCATGTTGCTCTTCAGAAGTATGATGCCAGCCCAATTTACCTTTAAAGATTAACAATTTACTAAAACTTGTCTCTGAGTTCATCATTACAGGTCAATTTTTCCAGGTATATAATGTGTACTTCAAAAGGCAGATTTAACATTTCCCTTAGTCCCAGGAAGTTTTTCTAGATTATAGTTTTGACCATCAGTTTTGTTCCACTGGTTTTTCTTCTTCACAGACTCCCATTATTTTGGACCTCCTTTGTGGTTCTTCCCTTTCAATTATTTTTTCTGAGATCCTTTTTACTTCTTTATCTTATTTTCATTCAATGTCCCTCACTAGATTTTCATTCTTTTTTAAAAAAAACATGACCAGTAAGGGGATCTTAACCCTTGACTTGGTGTTGTCAGCACCACACTCTCCCAAGTGAGCTAACCGGCCACCCCTATATAGGGATCCAAACCTATGGCATTGGTGTTATCAGCACCACACTCTCCCAAGTGAGCCACGGGTCGGCCCAGATTGTCATTCTTTTGATTCTCTCTTGAGCATTTTGTAATTTCTTCTTCATTTCTAACATAGCTTTTTCTTCAGTTTCTTTCCTGAGCTTGATGAACTCCCACTGCATTTCTTCCTGTTTTTTTATCCATTTATCTTCTTAAATTTTTGGATATCAAATTTTGTTTTGCTCATTTGAGAACATTTAATTCAGTGTAGAATACTGTGTAAACAGTATTCAATTTCATACTTACTTTCCTGAAGTATTATTTTTTGGGAGGAGGGGAGTCATCAGCTGAAAAGCTTTAATACAGATTTTCTGTTTTCTTCTAACAGTGGTGCTGTGTAAGTTTAATTTTTTTTACGCTAGTCATTTTGTGAACAGCGTTTTTTAATTTGTGGGCACATTCTTTGCTAGTTTAGTGGAGTACTGTTTCTTAAATGAGTAATGGGAGAGGAGAGGTTGGTATCTTCCATTTTTGCAGGACCCTTAATTTTTCTCTTTCTTCTTGTTTTTTCTTTACTGCTATAATTCTAAGGGGTATCAATGCTTCTCCATTTACCTCATTCTTCCACAGACATGAATTCCCTCCAAGGCTGCCACTTTGAATTCTTCTCATTATTAAACCTTTTCCCTGTAGCTGATGCTATAAACTACCACATCCCAGACTATGTTCATTATTTTGGCACTTACTGTTGTACCTCCACTTTTTGAGGGTGATTTTGTCCCTGTTTTGTTTAAGTCCTTCAATCCCCATTCTTTGTTTTCACAGTCTCTTAAACTTCCCACTCTATACTCTCCACATATATAGACTTGCAGTAGCAGTGGAAGCTCTGTTGGAATTATGTGTTTACTTTGCTCCTTATAGGTAATTTGAAGTTCATGGTATTCTCTGTCTCCTGGTAATGCAGAAAGTATGGGTTAGTTGCATTTCATTTGTGTTCTTTTTAGTCTATGGTTTTTTTGAAGAATGTGTGGAGATATTCAGATTCAAATTCAGATTCAGATTCAGGCAGCTGCCATTATCCTTCAGACTCAGAAACCAGTTAAAGCTATGTTAATATATTCTACAGCTTCCCTACTCTAGCTTTCTAAAAGGTTGTCACCAAGATAATTGTAAATAAGATTAGTAAGTTATAAATATTAGCTTCTGAAAGGAAGGTAACTACCATCAAGAAAACACATGAAAAGATAAAATTCACTGGTAAATCAGGTACACAAACAGGAAAGAAAAAGGAATCAAACCTAATCACTACAGAAAAACACCAAACTATGATGATATACAATGACAGGAAGAAAGGAACAAAAGATATACAAAACAACCAGAAAACTATCAACAAAACAGCAGGACTAAGTCCTCACTTATCAATAATAACTTTGAATATAATGATCTAAATAACCCAATTAAAAGATATAGACTGGCTAAATGGATTTTAAAAAACAAGATCTAGTGACAAGCTGCCTTCAAGAAACTCACTACAACTGTAAAAACACACATAGACTGAAACAGATGGAATGGAAAAACATATTCCAGGCAAACAGAAACCAAAAGTGAGCAGGAATAGCTACATTTACATCAGATAAAACAGACTTTAAGTCAAAAAGAGTAAAAAGAAACAAAGAAGGTCATTATATAATGTTACAGGGGTCAATTCAGCAAGAGGATATAGCAATTGCAAATATATATGCACCCAACATTGGAGCACCCAGATATATAAAACAAGTAGATTAGATCTAAAGGTTATATAATGTTACAGGGGTCAATTCAGCAAGAGGATATAGCAATTGCAAATATATATGCACACAACATTGGAGCACCCAGATATATAAAACAAGTAGATTAGATCTAAAGGGATAGACTCCAATTCAATAACAGTTAGAGAATTCAACACCCTATTTGCAGCATTAGACAAATCATCTAGACAGAAAATCAACAAAAAAATTGAATTTAAACTGCACTACTGACTAAATGAACCTTACAGACATTTACAGAACATTGCATCCAACAGCTGCAGAATACATATTTTTTTCATAAGCATATGGAACATTCTCTAGGACTGACCATATGTTAAGCCACAAAACAAGTCTCAACAAACTTAAAAAAATTAAAATTATATCATGTATCTCTTCTCTGATCACAATGGAATAAAATTAGAAATCAATAGCAGGAAAAACTCTTGAAACTGCACCAATATATGAAGATTAAATATGCTCCTGAATGACAAATGGGTCAAAGAAGAAATTAAGAAGAAAATTCTAAAATTCCTTAAAACAATGAAAACAGGAACACAACATACAGTCAAAGCAGTACTAAGAGGGAGTTTACATCAAGAAATGTCTACATCAAGAAAGTAGAAAGAATTCAAGTAAACAACCTTACAATACATCTTAAGGAACTAGAAAAGAAAGAACAAACCAAAACCCAAATTAGCAGAAGGCAAGAAATTATAAATATCAGAGCAGAAATAAAGAAAATTGAGACTAATAATAATAAAGATGGACAAAGCAGAATGTTGGTTTTTGAAAAGATAAAAATGACAATCCATTAGCTGGACTAACCAAGAAAAAAAAGAGATTCAAATAAATAAAATCAGAAATTAAAAAAGGGACCTCACAGCTAATACAATGGAAATAAAAGGATCATTAGAGATAATTATGAACAACTATAGGCCAAAACATCAGAAAACCTAAAGGAAATTATCCTGGACAAATACAAAACCAAGACTGAACCAAGAAGAAACAGAAAACTTGAACAGAACAATAAAGAGTAACAAGATTGAATCAGTAATAAAAAGGTTCCCTCTAAAAAAAAAGTCCAGGACCAGATGGCCTCACTGATGAATTCTACCATAACTTTAAAGAAGAAGTAATACGAATTGTTCTCAAAATCTTCCAAAAAACTGAAGAGGAGGGAACTCTTCCAGACTCATTCTACAAGGCCAGCATTACCCTGAAACCAAAACCAGATAAGGACACAACAAAAAAGAAAAACTACAGGCCAATAACCCTGATGAACATTGATACAAAAATCCTCAACAAAATACCAGCAAACAGAATCCAGCATTATATCCAAAATATCATTCACCATGATCAAGTGGGATTTATTCTAGGGATGCAAGGCTGGTTCAACATACACAAATCAATAAATGTGACATATCACATCAACAGAATAAAGGACAAAAACCATATGATCATCTCCGTTGATGCAGAAAAAGCATTTGGTAAAATTCAACATCCAAAAAACCCCTCAACATATTAGTAAAGGGCAAAAGATATATGTGATCTAAAGAGAAACCACAGTATTTCTCAACATATTAGCTACAGAAGGAATGTACTTCTAACAGACTGACAGCTAATATCATACTGACTGGAGAAAAAAGCTGAAAATTCTTCCTCTAAGAATTGTAACAAAATAAGGATCCCCACTCTCTCCACTCTTATTCAACATATTACTGGAAGTCCTAGCAAGAGCAATTAGGCAAAAAAAAAAAAAAAGGGACATCTTAATTGGAGAAGAGAAGAATAAGGATCCCCACTCTCTCCACTCTTATTCAACATATTACTGGAAGTCCTAGCAAGAGCATTTAGGCAAAAAAAAAAAAAAAGGGACATCTTAATTGGAGAAGAGAAAGTCAAAACTGTCACCGTTTGCAGATGACATGATCTGATCTATAGAAAAACCTAAAAGTTCCACCAAAAACTCTTAGAATTGATAAACAAATTCAGTAAACCTGCAGGATACAGAGCATTTCTACATACCAATAACAAGCAAGATGAAAAAGAAACCAAGAAAGCAATCCCATTTACAATAGCTACAAAAAAATAATAAAGTACCTAGGAATTAATTTAACCAAAGAGGTGAATGATCTACACAAGAAAAAGTATAAAACACTGGGGAAAGAAACTGAAGAAGACACAAAGAAGTGGAAAGACATTCCATGTTCCTGGATTGAAAGATTTAATATTGTGAAAATGACCACAGTGTCAAAAGAGATCTACAGATTCAATGTGATCCCTTTCAAAATACCAGTGACATTCTTCGCAGTAGGAAAAAACAATTCTAAAATTTGTATGGAACCACAAAAGACCCTGAATAGCCAAAGCAATCCTGAGTAAAAAGAACAAAGCTGGAGGCATCACACTAACTGACTTCAAAAATATACTACAAAGCTACAGTGACCAAAACAGCATGGCACTGGCATTAAAACAGACATACAGACCAATGGAATAGAATGGAGAACCCAGAAGTAAAGCCATGTATTTACAGCCAACTGATTTTTGATAGAATCACTGAGAGTATTCATTAGAGACAATCTCTTCAATAAATGGTACTGGAAAAACTAAATAGCCATATGCACTAGAATGAAACTAGATCCTTATCTTTTACCGTAGTCCAAAATCAACTCAAAATGGATTAAAGACTTAAATATAAGACCCCAAACCATGAAACTATCAGAAGAAAACAGGGGAAATGCATCAGGACACCAGGCTGGGCAAAGACTTTATGAAGAGGACAGCAAAAGCCCAGGCAACAAAAGCAAAGATAGACAAATGGGATTATATTAAACTAAAAGCTTCTGCACAGCAAAGGAAATAATCAACAGAGTGAAGAGACAACCTACAAAATAGGAGAAAATATATTTGCAAGCTATGCATCCAACAAGTAATTACTATTGCAAAATATACAAGAAACTCAAACAACTCAACAGCAAGAAAATAATCTGAACAAAAAATGGGCAAATGAGCTAAATAGACATTTTTCAAAGGAAGATATAGAAACACTCAACAGGTATATGAAAAAATGCTCAACATCACTAATCATCATCAGAGAAACGAAAATCAAAACCACGGTGAGATATCATTTACCTCAGTTACAATGATTATTACCAAAAAGACAGAAAATAGGATACAAGAAGATGGAAAGATATCCCATGCTCTTGGATTGGAAGAATCAACATAGTGAAAATGGCCATACTACCAAAAGTGATATACAAATTCAATGCAATCCCCATCAAAATTCCAATGACATTTTTCTCAGAAATGGAAAGAACTATCCTGACATTTATATGGAATAATAAAAGACCATGCGTAGCCAAAGCAATGCTGAGCAAAAAAAATAAAACTGGAGGCATAACATTACCCGACTTTAAGCTATACTACAAAGCTATAATAACCAAAGCAGTATGGTATTGGCATAAAAACAGACACACTGATCAATGGAATAGAATAGAGAATCCAGAAATCAACCCATACACCTATAGCCAGCTGATCTTTGACAAAGGCACCAAG
>NW_007728194.1:105729-130874 GCF_000696425.1 Galeopterus variegatus | reverse complement strand
AAAAGAGCTAAATAAGCATTTCTCTAAGGAAGATATACAAATGGCCAATAGACATATGAAAAAATGCTCAACATCACTCAGTATTCGGGAAATGCAAATCAAAGCACACTGAGATACCATCTCACCCCAGTTAGGATGGCTAAAATACAAAAGACTCTGAACGGTAAATGCTGTAGAGGTTGTGGAGGAAAATGAACTCTCATACATTGTTGGTGGGACTGCAAAATGGTGCAGCCTCTATGGAAAATGGTATGGAGGTTCCTCAAACAATTGCAGATAGATCTACCATATGACCCAGCTATCCCACTGCTGGAAATATACCCAGAGGAATGGAAATCATCAAGTCGAAGGTATACCTGTTCCCCGCTGTTCATTGTAGCACTCTTTACAATAGCTAAGAGTTGGAACCAGCCCAAATGTCCATCATCAGATGAGTGGATACAGAAAATGTGGTATATTTACACAATGGAATACTACTCAGGTATAAAAAAGAATGAAATACTGCCATTTGCAACGACATGGATGGGCCTAGAGAGAATTATATTGAAACAAACCAGGAACAGAAAGAGAAATATCACATGTTCTCACTTATTTGTGGGAGCTAAAAATAAACACATACACACACACACACACAAAACAAAAAAACAAAACAAGCCTATACACTGGGGAAGAGACTGCCTCTTCAGCAAATGGTGCTGGGAGAAACTGGATAGCGATAACACACACACACAAAACAAAAAAACAAAAAAAACAAATAAAAACAGGTGGGTGAGGGGGAAGAAGACATAACAATTGCAATTCTTTGAAATTGATACAACAAGCAAACAGAAAGGACATTGTTGGGAGGGAGGGGGGAGAAGGAGGAGGCACGGAGGTTTCGGTAATGGGCCACAATAATCAACCACATTGTAAAAGAAAAAGAAATTTAAAAAAAAGAAAGGAAAAAAAAAGACAGAATATAACAAATGCTGGCAAGGATGCAGAGAAAGAGGAACTCTTACACATGGTTGGTTGGAAAGCAAATTAGTACAACCATTATGGAAAACAGTATGGGGGATCCTCAAAAAACTACAAATAGAACTACCTTATGATCCAGCAATCCCACTACTAGGTTATATATCCAAAGGAAAGGAAATCAGAATATTGAAGAAATATTTGTACTCCCATGTTTGCTGTAGCACTATTCACAACAGCGAAGAATGCAATCAACCCAAGTGTCCATCAACAGATGAACAGATAAAGAAAATGTGGTATATATACACAATGGAATACTATTCAGCCATAAAGAAGAATGGAATCTTGCCATTCACAACAACATGGATAAGCCCACAGGATATTATGTTAAGTGAAGTAAGCCTGGAACAGAAAAAGAAATACTCCATGTTCTCACTCATATGTGGAAGCTAAGAAAGTTGATCACACAGAAGTAGAGAGTAGAATGATGGTTACCAGGAGCTAGAAAGGGGCAGAATAGGGGGGATAGTGAGGGGCTGGTTAACAGATACAAGAGAACAGCTAGATAAGAGGAATAGTACTTAGTGTCCTATAGCACTTTACAGTGATTTTAATGAACAACAATTTATTTTACAGTGTCACCTAGCTAAAAGAGAGGATTTTGAATGTTTTCAACACAAAGAAACAAAAAATGTTTGAGGTAATGGAAAAAATAAATTAGTGGTTGCCAGGGTTTCAGGGGATGAGAGAGGGAGGGAGGAATAGGTGGAGCACAGAGGATTTTGGGGGGCAGTAAACAGCAAACTATTCTGTATGATACTGTAATGGTGTGTACATGACATTATTCATTTGGCAAAACCCATAGAATTGTACAACACAAAGAGGAAACTGTAATATAAAATTAAGTTAATAATAATAATATATCAATATTGATTCATAATTGTTACAAATGTACCCTATTAATATAACATCAATAATAGGAGAAACTACATATGCGGTGGGGGAAGGTATGGGAACTATCTGTATTTTCTGCTCGATTTCCCTGAAAAACTAAAACTGCTACAAAAGTAAAGAAGAAAATTAGCTTCAATTCATCCATCCATACACCCAATAAATTATGTAAAGGATGGACTAATGTGGTAATATACATTTACCTGCACTTAATGGAATGTACATGAAAACTAAAAATCATGCCAAACTATATTTTAGGTATCAAACAAATAGGTTATGGACCATAAAAAAGAAGCAAAATGTGATAAACATTGTACTGCTATTAACATACAGACACACAAATAAAACTGTTTACCTCTTTGGTATGTTAAATTACTCATGTATCATGCTTCTAAACTAGTAACAATGATAGTTTTATTTTCTAGAGCTTTCTCCCCCTCTTATATATTGTGCAAAATTAAATTTGCACATAGTTTTCGACTGTAATTTTCAGAATTCAGAATAGAACATAGAGAATTCTTACATCCTTAATTCTCCAAATAAAAAATACTGGTTACCAAAATATTATACCTAATGCATATAATCTAGGCACAGTGCAATCAAAAGATATGTGCAAGGAACAGTATTGCCTATAAAGCCTCATGTTTTTAGGGTTTTTTTTTTAACTATTTATCTCTATATATTCTATACATATATCAATTCTTTCTCCATCATTCAAGGCCTATTTTATTTTGAATGAAGAAAGAGGTATTAAACCATACTTTATTTTTCAGACTGAACAGAAAAAGATAAATTGGAACCTCCACTGAGAACTATATCCTAACTGATTTTAATGTACTAAGCAATTTTGTGCTATTGATATACAGTAACATATTTTCCTTACAGATATATTCCACTAACTTTCCAGGATATATACTTTTTTTTTTTTGCAGTAACATATTTTCCTTACAGATATATTCCACTAACTTTCCAGGATATATACTTTTTTTTTAAAAAAAATTACAAATAGGCTTCTAGATATTTTTACCTAAGCTATCCTTTCTTTTTATTGCATTTTTAAAGATAATTGTAAATTCACATGCAATTATAAGAATTAATACAGAGAAATCCTCTATACACCTTGCTCAGTTTCTGATAATGGTAACATTTTGGAAAACTATAGTATAATATCACAACCATATACTCACATTGATACAATCCAACCTATCTTATTCAGATTTTTCCAGTTTTTTGGTGTACTCAATTTGTCTGCCTATGTATTAATTCTATGCAATTGTATCACCTGTAAAGGCTCATGTATCCACCAACAGTCAAGAGAATGGACAGTTTCTGCACAAGGATACCTGTGCTGCCCTTTTATAGCTACTACCATCTAACCGCCCTCTCCTTGCCACCACCAAATCCATAAGCTCTAGCAATGATTAATTTGTCCCCCTGTCCTAAAATGTTGTCACATCAAAAACGTTATATAAATGGAATCATACAGTGTGTAATCTTTTGGGACTGACTTTTCACTCAGCATAATTCCTTGGATATTCATTCAAGTTTTTGTGTGTATCTAGTTCTTTTTATTGCTGAGTAGTATTACATGGTTTGTATGTACCACAGTTTGTTAAACCATTCACTTGTTGAAGCAAGTCTGGGCTGATTCCAATTTCTGAATATTAAAAATAAAGGTGCGATGAACATTCATGTATAAGTTTTTGTGTGAACATAAGTTTTCATTTCTCTGAGATAAAAAACCAAGAGCAGTTTCTGGGGTTTATGGTAACTGCACATTCAGTTTCATAAGAAACTGCCTGTAACATTTCACATTCCCACCAGCAATGTATAAGTGATCCAGTTTCTCCACACTGTCAACAGCTTTTCATACAGTCAATTTTAGCCATTCTAGTAGGGGGAGAGTAATATCTACATTGTGGTTTGAACTTGCATTTCCCTTAATGCTAGTGGTGTTGAACATCTTTTCTGTATTTATTTGACATATTTGTTTATTGTCAAATTGGATTGTTTTGGGTTTTTTACCTCATGTGTTTTGAGAGTTCTTTATATATTTTAAATACAAGTCCTTTGTCAGACACATGGTTTGCAATATGTCCTCCCAGTCTGTAGCTTCTCTTTTCAACCTCCTCACGAGTTTTCAGAGAGTAAATGTTTTTTATTCTGATGAAGTCCAACTTGTCAAGTTTTCCTTTTGTGGACTGTACTTTTGGTATCAAACATAGCACTGGATCTGGAAGATTTTCTCCTGTATCTTCTACAAGTTTCATAGTTTCACATTTAAATCTATGATCTGTTTTGAGCTAATTTTTATCTAAGGTGTGAGGTTTAAGTCAAGGCTCATTTTTGTGATAAGGATGTGCAATTGTTCCAGCACTATTTGTTAAAAACACCATGCTTCCTCCACTGAATTGCTTTTGTGTCCTTGTCAAAAATCAGTTGGCAACACCAAGGTCTCGGGTTTGATCTCCAACCAGCGAGAAAAAAATTTTAAATGAAAATCAGTTGGGCATATTTGTGTGGATCTGTTAGTGGGTTTTCTATTCTTTTCCACTGATCTATTTATCTGTCCCTCTGCCAATACCACACAGTCCTGACTACTGTAGCTATACAATAAGTCTTTTTATTGCTAAATAGTATTGGATTCCAAATCGGGTAGATTGATTCCTCCTACTTCATTCTTCTTTCTCAGGATTACTTTAGCTATTCTAGTTCCTTTGCCTTCCATATAAATTTTAGAATGAGCTTGCGTATGTGCTCAAAAAACCTCACTGGACTTTGATAGGAACTGCATTAAAACTACATAAGAACTGACATCTTTACTATGCTGAAACTTCCAATCAATGGGTAAGTATGTCCCTCCATTTATGTAAAACTCTTTTCAGTTTTGTAGTTTTCAGCATATAGGTCAAGTACATGTTTTATCGATTTACACCTAAGCCTTTTTTTGGCATAAGTATAAATAGTATTGTACTTTAAATTTCACTTTCCACATGTTCACTGCCAGTATCTTGAAATACAATTGATTTTTGTATATTTATTGTACATCCTGCCACCTTCGTAAACGCACTTAGTTGAGGCTTTTTTTTTTTTTTTGTAGTTTTTTTTTTTTTTTTTTTTTTTTTGTAGATGCCTTGGGACTTTCTACATAGACAATCATGTAACCTAAAAATAGGGACAATTTTATTTCTTCCTTTAACTGATATGTCTTTTATTGCCTCTCTTGACTTATTGTGTTGGCTAGGATTTCAAGTACTATGTTAAGTAAAAGTTAGTGAGGGCAGACATCCTTGCCTAGAAAACCTTGACATGTTCTAAGGGGAAAGCATTCAGTCTTTCATCAGGAAATATGATGTTACAGCTGTAGGTATTTTGAATATGTTTTTTTATTAGGTTGAGGAAATTATCTTCTATTCCTAGTTTCCTGAGTTATTATCATGAGTAGATACTGAATTTTGTCAGATGCTTTTTCTGAATCAATTGACATGATCATGTGAACTTTTCTTCCTTTGCCTGTTAATTTGGAAGATTACACTCATTGATTTTTGAATATTGACCAGCCATGAATCCCTGAAATGAATCCTACTTGGTCATGGTGTATAATTCTTTCTATATATAGCTTAATTCCATTTGCTAATATTTTGGTAAGAATTTCTTCATCTAATGCATGGGGGGTATTGATCTTTTCTTAAAAAAAACCAAACTGTCTTTGTCTGGTTTAGTGTCAGGATAAGAATAGCTTCATAAGATAAATTGGAAAGGATTCCCTGCTCTTATTTTTCTTTAAAAAAGATTGGGTAGAATCAGTGTTCATTGTTCTTAAAATGTTTGGTACGACATCCAATGAAACAATCCAGACTTGGACATTTCCTTTTCAAGGGGTTTTTGATTATGAATTTAATGACCTTAACAGTTACAGGGCTATTCAAATGATCTAATTCACATCGGATAAGGTAGTTTGTGCTTTTCAAGGAATTGGTTCATTTTATACGTTCTCAAAATTATGTGTGCAGGCTTGTTGTATTTCCTTATTATCCTTTTGATACATGCAAGATCTGCAATGATATACTTTTCATTCCTGATATTAGAAATTTTTGCCTTCACTTTTTCTCTGTCAATCTTGCTATATAGATTTGTCAATTTTATTGATCTTTCCAAAGAATCAGCTCTTTGCTTACTTGACTTTCTCTACTGTTTTCCCATTTTCAATTTCACTAATTTCTGTTATTTTCTTTATTATGTCCTTCCTTTGACATACTTAGGGTTTCTTTTGCTCTTCTATTTCCAAGTTAGGTGGAAGCTTAGAGTGTTGATTTGAAACTTTTCCTCTTTTTTAATGTAAATGTTTAATGCTGTAATTTCTTTCTCAGCATTGCTTTAGGTGTGTCTCAAAAAATCTGATATGTTAATACTTGCATTAAGTTCAAAGTATTTTTTTTAGATTTATCTAGAGTTTTGCTCTTTCACCCATGGACTACTTAGAAATGTTGATTTTCCAAGTGCTTGGCAATTTTCCTGTTTTCTTTCTGTTATTGGCTTCTAATTTGATTTTATTGCTGTTGAAAATCACACACTGTATTATTTTCTTTGCAATTTGCTGAGCTTTGTTTTACAGCCCAGGGTATGGTCTATCCTGGCATATATTTCATTGGCACTTGAAAAGAATGTGTACTTTACTGTTGAGTGGAGCATTTAATATATGTCAATCAGATCTTGCTGGCTGATGATGTTGAGTTCTATATCTTTGCTATTTCTGTCTAGTTGTTCTACCTACAAATTGGTGAAAGAGGGGTATTGAAATCTCCAATTATAGTCGAAATTGTCTATTTCTCCTTTCAGTTCTGACAGTTTTTGCTTCATATATTTTGCAGCTCTGTTATCTGGTACATACAGATTTAAGATTGGTATATTCTTAGTGGACTGACCCTTTTATCATTATATAATGCCACTCTCTATCTCTGGTAATTTTCTTTGCTCTTAAATCTTCTTTATCTAATATTAATATGACCATTCCTGATTTATTATGATTAATGTTTGCATGACCTATCATTTTCCATCCTTTTACTTTCAACCTGCCTATGCCAATACACAGTAGTCCCCTTTATCTGTGAGGAATACATTCCAAGCCCCCCAGTGGATGCCTGAAACTGTGGATAATACAAAAGCCTAAATACACTATGTTTTTTCCTATATATACACATCTATGATAAAGTTCAATTTATAAATTAGGCACAACAAGATATAAAGAAAAATAACTAATAATAAAATAGAACAATTATAACAATATACTGTAATGAAAGTTATGTAAATGTGGTCTCTCTCCCTCTCTCTGTCTCTCAAAATATCTTACTGTACTGTAGTCACGCTTCTTCTTATGATGTGAGATGATAAAATGCATATGTGATGAGATGAAGTGAGGAGAATGACGTACATGTAAATGTGGTCTCTCTCCCTCTCTCTGTCTCTCAAAATATCTTACTGTACTGTAGTCACCCTTCTTCTTATGATGTGAGATGATAAAATGCATATGTGATGAGATGAAGTGAGGAGAATGACGTACGCCCTGTGACCTATGTAGCATTAGGCTACTATTAAGAACCAATTTAAAACTTATAAATTGTTTATTTATGGAATTTTCCATTTAATATTTTCAGACCACAGTTGACTGCAGGTAACTGAAACTGTAAAAACTGAAACTGCAGATGAGGGGAAACTACTGGATTTGAAGGGACTTTCTTACAGATCGTATACTATTGGGTCTTCTTTTTTTTTTTTTAAACATACTATGCTGATCTCTGGTTTTTAGTTCGTATATTTAAATCATTTAGATGTAAGTCTGCCATATTATGTTTTAGGGTTTTGTCTGTTTTCAGTTTTTCATTTCTTGCCATCCTGTAGGTTACTTAAACTTTTTTTGAATTCTATTTTATCTAGTGTTTTTGAGATTATCTCTTTTTCAGTGGTTACTCTGGGTACTACATTATATACATAGAACTTAGCAATCTACTTGTACCATTCTTTTATCAGTTTGAGAGTAGAAACCTTACTTCCCTTTATGTCTTTATAGCCTCTCTCACTTAGGATTGTCTTCAATATTTCCCCCACATACAGTTAGAACCACATCAGACAGTGTTGTAATTTTGGTTCAATCATCAAACATAATTTAGAAAACTCAGGAAGAGAAGGAAAGCCTGCTGTATTTATCCATATGTTTGTTTACCTTGTTCTTTCTTCCTTATGTTCCAAGATGCCTTCTTCTTACCATTTCCTTTCTGCTGAGGGAACTTTCTTTAATCATTTTTTTAAGGATAGGTCTGCTGGTGACATATTCTCTCAGTATTCTATCATTCTAGAATGTCTTGATTTCCTCTTCATTCCTGAAGAATATTTTCACTGGGTATAAGATGCTAATGACATTTCTTTTCTTTCAACACTTGAAAAACTGTTCCATTTCCTTCCAGTCTCCATAGCTTTTTGAGAAATCTGTTTGTGTGAAATCATAGTTCTTTTCAGCTATAAGAAAGGTATCTTTTCTCTCTTGCTGCTTTTAAGATATTTTCTTTGTGTTTAGTTTTCAGAAGTTCGGCTATAATTGGACTTCACGTAGAGTTCTTTTGGCTTACTTTGTTTGGGGTTTATTCAGCTTCTCGGATCTGTAGAATTACGCCTTTGACAAATTCAGGAAGTTTTCAGCCATTATTTCTCTGAGTACTTTTTTAGCCCTGCTTTCTTTTTCTTCTCCTTCCAGGACTCCAAACATATAAGTGTTAGATCGTTTGTTACAGTCCCTTAAGTCCCTGACGACTTTTTTATTTTCAATCTATCTTCTCTCTGCTCTTTACATTGGGAAATATCTATTGTTCTATCTTCAAATTCATTGATTCTTTCTACTGTCTCCATTCAAACTCCATTGAGTTTTTCATTTGGTTGTTACATTTTTCAGTTCTAAATTTCTATTTCTTTTTATCTGCTATTTCTTCCCTGAGACTTTTATTTTCTAACCCTTTAAACCTAAGGACCTTTATTACACTGGGGTGAGGGGAGCAGAGGGTGAGAAGAATGGGGCAGAGAGAGGCTCTTGAGTAGAAGAGGTGGAGAATGAACAGTTTATCAGACTGGGGTGGCAGTAATTACCTGGAGAGACATTTCTCTCCCTAGTACCCCAGCTCCCATTGTCAGTTAATTTTAACATCTCTGTCATTTTGTGTTTGTGTCTACTGATCTCCTTTACTAACTTAAATTGAGACTTTCCAGGTTCTTAGTATGCAGAGTAATTTTTGACTGCAACCTGGACACTTTGGGTATTATGAAATTTTGGACCCATTTAAATCTTCTGGTTTAGCTATCTTCCTTTGCCACTGCTCCACCTGGGGAAGGGGCCCCTGCCTTATTACTGCCGGGTGGGATTAGAAGTTCAGGTTTCCTACTTAGCCTCTGCTCACACTGGAGGGGGACAGGGCTCCTCGTTACTGCTGGGAAGGGGTGGGAATCCTGGCTGCTCAGTAGGCCTCTGCTGACACCACACTGACTGTAAGGGGTAGGAATCTCTCATTACTGCCCAGCCCCTGGCCTCCACTGACACCACAGGTGGGAGGCAGCTGGCCTTGTTACCCCTGGGAGGTGGTAAAAGTCCTGATTCTCCAGTAGGCCTCCTCTGACATCACTCCATTGAGGAGGGGAAGGAACATCTCATTACTGTCAGGTGGGGGTGAAAGTCCAGGCTCCCAAAGAGGTCTCTAATGACAATGAACCAGGGGAATGGGGAATGGTGGTAGGGAGGTTTGTTACTGCCCAGCAGGGATGAAATCCTGGATCCCTACTCAGGCTTCTCTGAAACCACCCTAGTGGGGTGTCAAGGATCCTTGTTATATAACATTATGAGGGTGAAAGTCTAGGCTCCCCACTCAGCCTTGGCTGGCATGAGTTGAGGTGAGGCCACAATCTTTGTGGTATTTGGCGAGAGCAGAGCATTTATTGTCTAAAAGTTTTTTTGACTTGCTAGGCTGCCCCTTTCCTGGTCCTTTGCCTAGAGAGAGCAGGCTTTTTCTAGTCTGTACCCATTGCTGTTTCCAGGTTGTCAGCTTCTTCAGGTTCAAGTCTGGGATATATTAGGCAAAAAGAAAACCCAGGGAACTCACCACCATGTCATTCTTTGGGTGCTGAGGTCCCTAGTCTGTATGCCTTCTTTCCACCTTTCAGTCTTCTTATGTTTATTTTATATATAATATTCAAGGTTTTCAGGTGTTTTAGAGGAAGGAATAGGGCAATGTACATCTACTCCATCTTCCTGAAAGCAGAAGTTCCCAGTTTTTAAACTGGTACCCACTACGTCCAACCATACAAATTCCTGGAAAAATGAGGAAATCTGTGGAAGAGATTTTTCTTTATGTGATGCTTACGTATTTGGACAAATTTGGACCACTCCTTCACCCAAATGAGTTATGTGGCAGAACCTGCCATATAAGAATTCCAAACGGCCTGTTAATTCAGAGTAGGACTTATAAGATTCTGTAAACTAAATACTTGAAATGCTTTTGATTTCATAAAAACTTACTAATTTAACAACTTTTCATTCAAAACTTTAAAACAATCACTAAACTATGTTTGCTTAGAGAACAAAAGTCTTTTACATAATCTGATTTCTCCAAAGGTACTACATGGAACTATGTAGCTAAACCCAATTTCAGACTTTTGAACACATTCTGTCATAATGCAAAGGTATTTAAATGTACTTATCTAATAATGGAATAAAAGTATCCTAAAAGAATATGGCCTAGAACAGTGTCTGCCAGAGTAGGCACTAAATATGTATGCTGTATGACAAAAAGAAAGTGTCTAAAATTTAACTGTTAAATAGAAAAGCACTTCCCTGGATAATGTCAAACATATGAGGCTACATCACTTTAATTTATACAATATGCTCTCATAATTAACCAAAAAATTATATTTCTAATTTCTATGTATTACAAGAATGTACTTAAAACTATCTCTTTATAATAATACATTTTCAAGTGTGCCTGTCAATAAACAGATTCAAGGTTAGTTTGATTAAGAAATTCAGGGATATTGGTTTTATAGAGACAGCTCTAATCAGTGAATATAGAAGGTTCTAAGTGCCTAAGAAATCATTAAGAAAAAAAATTTTTTGAACTAATACAAGTAATTCTTTAGCTGATATTCACTTTTCAGGATTAATAATAAAATATGTAAAATAATAGAAAATTGTGACACATATTTTAGCATTCTCACTCCACCTCAATATCCCAAGGATATAAACAGGAATTTAACAAAGTAGAGATATTCCTTATACCACCTAATCTAATGCAGAGCTTCCTACAATGTTTTCCTCAGAATCCTATTGTCCTTTGAGTTATTAACAGATATCTCACATAGAAAGAAAATGCTAGGTTAAACACATTTAAACAAATTTCTATCCTACAGAAATCGTTGGGGCATTTAAAATAAAATACACACTACGATCTTCCCAGAGGATTATAGTTAGTTTCTCAGATTTATTTAATCAAAGAAGCCTTCCCCAGAACATCTGTTAAATTGTATTAGAGACTAGTATTGGACATAACTCAATCTGAGAGATTCAGAATGGCAAAAGAGCCCTTAAATATTGATTCCCTACTTGGCCAGGAAAAATGATCAGAAATTTAACAAATACCAGTTATAATAATTCAAAATAATTTGATAAACAAAATATTATGATGAAATACTTTCTTTTTTTAATTGTAGGAGACTCCTAGTACTCATTATAAAAATAATCTATAAATCATGCTAAAAAACAACCATGGAAATTAATTATAGATGTTATTATGATTAATAAGGTGAGTGTTAATTTCACTCATACTTTAATCTTAAATATTATTTTCAAGTTAATTTTTTTGAGCATAAAGATAAAACTGCTCCAGAAATCAGATGTTTTAGGAGAAAGTTAATAAAAAAAACTTTAATTTTAACAGAACTTCACACTTAATTGTTTAAAATTAAACATAAGGTTAATCTGACTGTATACACATATCCATAATATCGTGGCTCACTGACAGAACATGCAATAATCACAACACATAATCATCAATGTTCTGTTTATGTGCATGTATGTATTTTTGTGTGTGTGTGTGTGTGTGTGTGTGTGTGTATCTAACAAGGGTACTTCAAAAAGTTCATGAAAAAATAGTTAAAAGGATAATATGAATTTTTCCATGAACTTTTTGAAGCACCCTCCAATAAGACAATAATACCAGATTCCACTAAAAAAGGTAGGAAAACAAATTTTAAGAGAGTCCAATTAAAATTAAGGCCACATTTTAATAGTCACTGGAATGAATGATTTTATAATGCTTCTTTTTAACTAGATTTTTACAATCCATATTTATACCAAATTATTTTTAAAACATGTACAATTAACAAAATACACAATGGCAAGCAGTGATATAAAACTAATTTTAGATACTGTATGATGATACCTGTGGATTAGAAAGCATAGGTTATAGGTTTTGAGTTCAGAAAACAGCTAGAAATCACTTACCTCTAACTAAAGTTCTCTGAAGGTAGTATCCTCCTTAGAACCCCTATCTTGGGTAGTTTCACCTGCTGTAATTTCCCTCAAGAGATTCCAGCAAAGTCTAGGAAGTTTTAAGTTCCTTTCTGCAAGCCCTATTAGTGCATGTGTATTATAAATCTGCTCCCACACTGCTTTCTAGCTGTAACTTCTAATTCCCACTGAACCACCACCACCACCATTTTTGTAACAATGAAAAATATTAACTTTGAAGAATTTCATTTACAAATGTGATATTGCTCATTTCTTCAAAACCATTCTATGTCTATAATGTACTTAAGAGAGTGACAGGATATCAGTAGGTGAATAAATAATGACAAAGATTTAGCTAAGTAATTATATTTACTGACTACTCAAACATAAGATTTAAACATAACAACACAAATAAAACTAGCTTCCTCAAAATTCAATTAACACACTTAAAAAAAAAACTAAATTGAATGTATATGTGAAAAGTCTTTCATAAAAAAATACTTTAATAGACAAAATAGAAAAAATAGTCTTATATCACTTGGGACTACCAAATATTTCCTTATTATATTCTACCAGAGAAATGTCAATATTTAAAAACTAGTTAGCAAATCAGTCATTGAAAGACAAGTGTTAATAATTTTTCAATAATTTTTCACGGGCTGGCCCGGTGGCTCACTGGAGAGTGCGCCGCTTGGAAGCGCGGCGGTGTTCCCGCCGAGGGTTCGGATCCCATGTGGAGACCGGTTCCCACTCACTGGCTGAGCGCGGTGCGGGTGCAACACCGAGGGTTGCGATCCCGTTGCCGGTCCCCGGTACAGGCGCGACACCAAGGGTTGCGATCCCGTTACCGGTCAGTAAAAAAAAAAAAATACAAAAAGGAAAAAAAAATAATAATAATAATAATTTTTCAGTATGTTACCTCCAACTGACAAAATAAAGTAAAAGTTTAAAACTTAGTAAATAAAATAAACAAAACAAAAATGACAAAAAATCATCCAAATCAAAGACAATTTAATATCCTTAGAATGGCAGTTTATAAAGAGTACTATAAAACATTTAACAAAATTCTTCAAATATATTCAGGGAGTAGACTATGAAAAATAGTGCAGGAAAGGAGAATTGATCTTACACTATCCAGAAAAGGTCATTTACTTAGATGTTTGCTTTGGGTTCCCACTGATTGATTCCTTAACTTCTTGCTGATTATTTCCTGATGGCCATATGAAAGTAGGGGAAAAAAAGCAAAAGGAATCAATCATCCTGGAGGCCAGAGGACTAAACCATACTCATAGCACTATTTTAGAAGATACAGTATGGAGTAACTTTAAAAAGACTGATTTTAGCTACTAGCCATTATTACTTTGATAACAGCATAAATAAAACTCAAACAACGACATGATGAAATTCTACTTTTTTTAGATGTCTTATTTAGTTTTAAAAGTTTCCCCTGGCACATAACAGGTTTAAATAAATGTTTCTGAACACTATAATTTAAAATATCAACCTAAATCTTTCCATGACTTTCCTTTTATGTAAGTAAAGACACACGTATAGGTAAAATACAATAAAAAAATTATAAAAAAGCAATTAAGAAATGGATGACAAAAGGAGGAATGAGAAAATCTTAGATAAATCCTCCACTTAGATACTCAGTATATGAATAATTAAGGTGATTGTAGTTTTGAGTCTTTAAATAATCTATGCTTATACAATGTATTTTTTAAATTAAATATACAGAATAGGAATGCTTCTTTTAAAAATATGGTTTTTGTTTATCATAAAAACCAGAGGTTATTTTTCCAATTTTAAAAGTGTATAGAGTCCGCAAAACAAAAGTATTCTCCAATGCAAAAAATGGTCACAAAAATAGCTTTATAAATTAGATTGTTTAGAGGCAAAAAAAGATAAAGGTAAAATCAGCTGATCACCTACCAGAAAGAATAAACACTGAGCCATGAGGCAGTACATTTACATTCACCTTCCTTCTTATACATGCACTATTAGGACTCGCTGAAGGGTCAAAAATCTCTAGATCTTGCTAGTTTAAACGCAGGAATCACTAATAACCCAAGAAGGTGTATCTAAGATGATACTTACGCCTTACAAGAGATTATACCATTATGCTATTACGTATTCTGTGAAAGGATACACAAGCAGTCAGCTGAAAGGTACACACCACACTAGCAAATGCTTGGCTGGACCCATAAGGTCGGATGACCAATGGAATATCAAGATATGTGTCGATTCTCCAGCCCTCATAACCACATTCGAGACACCTCACGTAGTCCTTCAGCTTGCCTTGATATAGCTCATTTATAAGATCAGCCTAAAATATAAGAACATTTACATTTTTAAAATTGTTCCTTAAAAGTAGTTTTAAAAATACGTGAAACACAATTCATGCTTTTTAGAATGGGTTACAAAAAAATATTGATTTTTACTGGTAAAGTCTCAGAAAGCTTTAGTATAAGATTTACCTAAAATTTTATAGAAAAAAATCAAGGCCTGACAAAAATCACTCTTTGCCTTTCAACCCTGTGATCCTCTACCACTAGACCCAGTATAAACCCTCCCCTGCACTAAGCCCCATCCAGTTTAATCTTACTCCTCATCTCAATGATGCATCTACTGTTCTTCACACTCCTAACCTGCTTCTCCATCCACTGGATAAGAATAATTAAGAATAATAAATTACATTGGTCAGATTAATTGAGGATCTTAAATGTCAAAAGCATATGACTATACTTCATTGGTCAAAATGAAGGTAATTCTTGATGAATACACTTTATAATGTGTAACAGTTTATAAGACATATAATTCACTTAGTAAATACCTGAAAATACTGTTCAAAAGTCATAAAAGTCAAAACCAAATACAGTTTGGCATCACTTAACAATGAGGGTATGTTCTGAGAAAAGAGTTAGGCGATTTCATTGTTGTGGGAACATCATAAAGGGTACTTACACACACCTAGACAGTATAACTTATTACACACTTAGACTATATAGTATAGTTTATTGCTCTGACCATCATCATATAAGTGGTCCATTGTTGACCAAAACGTCGTTATGTGGCGCGTAATTGTGTGTTTATATATATATCCATATATGTGTGTGTATATATACATATGCATACTATGAATTATATAAATATATATTTATCAATTACATGATTTTTTAGAGCTGAAAGAAACCTTTTAGATCATACAGCCCAACTTCCTCATTTTAAAGATGAGGAAATTGAAGTCTAGGGTGGTTTAATAAGGATGTTATGACTCAGTTAATGGCCAAATGAGAACATAGTACTTTCAATTCCCCATTCAGTACTTTAATGGACTGAATGCCCAAGTTTTAAAACATTCAACAGAATAAAAGTCACATTAAGGTAATAAATGATTTACTAGAAAACAGTCCCCTCAAGACTTACCTGTTCTGTTTGCTTCCACTTCTGTTCCAAAGCATCAAACATGACTCTGCACAGTTCTTGTACATCATGCTGTTGCCAAGCTATTTTAAGATAAAATTTAATTTAAAATAGCAATAAACTTAGAGTAATGAAACATTAATTTTTGTTTAAAAACAAATAGGCAAAAACATGGAAAAGTCTGCTTTAAATAATGCCAAATTTTAAAAAAACACAAAAATATACATTACAGTCATGAAAAGGTAATCACAAGGAAAAGAATCAAGAGATCTCAGCATTTATAAATAATATATGCTCTGTGGTGCTACAATATCTATTTTGTTATTTTTCACTGTAAAGTTAAAAATGAGTTAGAAAAATCTAAGACAACAAACTTTAAAATTTTTAGTTTTAAGCACATAAAAATAGGGTATAACCAAGCTTATTTTATAAGAAAATTTTAATTGATCAAAAATTTAGCTCTCAGAGCTTAAATTTTAAAAAAGAAGTTACTTTTAAATTCGAACAAAAAGCAATGAAAAGACGTAAAGTTAATTAAGTTGTTAATACATGTAATGTGTTTGTAATATTACTATCTCCCGGAATTCCTCTGAATATTAGAAATACTTATTACAAGAGAATTAGTACCCTCACTACTATCCCATCCAAAGCTCCTTGTAACATCTGTGGTTTCAATCGCTCTCTTTTTGCTGGTTTGTAGTAAAACAAAAAGCCTTTGAAGTTGATATGGGATACTTGTCACTGGATCTTCTTCAGATTCTTCAAATTCCCACCTATTAAAATGAAATGTTTGAAAATTATTTATAAAATAATTTTATTCTTTAAAAGCTTAATTAATATCAAAATCATGGTAATGTAAGATCTTAATTCTGGGAGCTATACAGAGTTAGAGAATTAACTGAAACTAATAATATCTAATGAAATGTTAGCCTTTCTCTAATTCATAAATTCAGAACTCTAGACTTTAATAAGAAAAGCCATAAGGCAGCAGCAGTTCTCAAGACTGAAAAGCAAAGCTCTTTGAAAAGAAATTGCTGAATCTGGTCCTAGTTTTTAATTCATAAAAAATAGAGGGAACAGAAGAACAATATTAAGTAACACTATGGCATTCAACCATCAAAACCCAAACTGGAAAATTTTAGGACAAATGACATCAGTTTTCAATACATATAATTTCAGGGAATAAAGTGCAAGGGGGAAAAAGACGGAAGGGGATTAAAAAGAGATTAAATAGTTTAAGAACCCTACCAATAAAATGCAATGTATGGATCTTGTTTGGATCCTGACTTGAACAAGTTGCTTAAAAAAATTATGGGACAACCAGGGAAATCTCAACACTGACCTGAGACATAATTTGCAGACACAATATGATGAGGATGGGTTTCCAAATAATCAGGGTGGAGGGTTATAAGTTAAAAAAAAAAAAAGACTGATCATGAGTTGATAACATTCAAAGCTGGGTAGTGGGTACAGAGGAATTCATTATACTATTCCTCTATTTTTGAATGTTTGAAATTTTCCATAATAAAAGCTTTTTACAAGAGAATGTAAGTAAGTAAATAAAATAATCTGGGTAAGATTTTTACTGTCACAAATTTATAATAAGCAGTCTTCTAGCCCTAGCTACAGGGACTGTCTCAATAACAAGTGAATTCCCAACTTAAGATCTCATGGCAAAAGATAATTCTATATTCAATAAAACATCAAAGACAAAATATTAAGTAAGGATAATATTAATAATATTCTATATCTTAAGTTAGCAATAAGATTACTCTATTATTACTTTCCACTTCCTTACTTTTTAGTTTCAAAAGGAGGCGTGAGCATTAATTCTTCTCTGCTAGTTTACAAACTCAGTTAAAAGGCTTATTTTTCTTTTGGATATGGCCCTCTGTTAAAGTGTTCGATACTTTTCTTACTGTAAGATTTAAAAGTCACAGCTCTGTGATCTTGCCCCTCCACACTGGCACTACCTTCTGCCTTGCAGACATCAATGGAACACACTTTTTTCTTCCCAAGTCTTCCCTGCAAACACCTCACTCAATATCCCAACATCTGCTTTAACCCTCCCCTCTTCTATACCCAATTCCCAGCTCTCTGTTTTTTTGTTTTTTGTTTTTTTTGGTTATCCTCAATAGAAGCTACTTATACTTGACATTATGGGATCTAAAATTCTCTCAGTAGCTGTGAGGAATCAATGAAATTAAAATAAGAGATGCCTGAATTTCTTGCAAGGGAAATTCACTAGTAGGGAGGAGTTACTATAATATAAAACTGAATTCTCATCTGTCCTTTAGTCCTGGTACAAATACAAATCTTGCTGGTACTTGCCATTACTCCAGTCACCTAAGTTAGAAACTTTGGTGCCATACTTGATTCTTCCCTTTCCTTTACTCCTAAATAGAGTTTGTCATTAAGTTGTATCAATTTTCAATCTTAAATATCATAACTACTGCCACCATCATCATTCTGACTCTAATCTATCCATGTCTCCTCCAGGGCTCCCTGTTTTTCAAAACAATCCTGCACACTGCACTACATAAACTTTCCTAAAACAATGTATTTATCACAGTTTTTACATGCCTCCAACTTAAGATCAAAAATCAAAGCCTTAAGTTCTCTGTTGGCTACTACACAAATGCGGAAAATAAACAAAACCATACCCTTTCATTCTAGTGCTACTCTGTGTGTAGTCCACTGAGGTTCTCAGTTCTACATTAAGAAACATCATCAGTGCCCTCAGGCTTTGTCTCCCCACCTGCTATACAAACTTCATTCTATTCTCACAATCTCCAAGACATATGGCCTTCCTCTTTGACCTTATGTATCACTACTCTTCCTCACTCACTGGACTCCAGTCACAATAGATTTCTTTTGTTCCTCAAAGGCCTTTCAACTTGAAGCTTCTTATGTCTGAAGTGCTCTTCCCCCAGATCTTTACAGGGCTAGCTTCAGTGAAGTCTATTCACATGGTATTTCCTCAAAGAGGTCCTTCTGATTACCTACCTAAATCTATGACCTAATCCTACCCTACATCCTGACAGTTAACTCTTTCCACATTACTCTGCTTTATTTTTGTCATGGCATACATGACTATGTAAAATGAGCTTATTTATCTAGACTTTTCTAAGGAAGCTCTAAAAGAGAGACTTTTTCTTATTCGCCACTGTAATTCTGGGCCTAAAGGAACGCTTGGCACACAGTGAGTGTCCTATACGTGTTTGCCCTGGCTATGATCTAATTTTCTCCACATTGCTGCAATTTACAGACCATTTTCAGGTCCTGGGACCTCCATTCCTATGCAGTATTTGCCAAAACAGGCACATCATTCTGGACTATTCATCCTGTCCTAGTTTTGAGGGCAGGTTCCAGACTCCATCTATTAACCTCATCTTCCAGTACTCTGACAAAACTCTGGTTATGCTGATCTCCTGGAGGCCTCTGCAACACATTATATTTACTGACATCAGCTACAGAACAGGCAGAATAGAGTAGAGGAATCTGTCATCTACTGGGTACCACTTCTAGCAGTGTGGCTTCAGGCAAAGTACTTAAACTCTGTACCTTCAGTTACCTCTTTTGCAAAGTGAGGATAATAATAGCAAATTATTTCTACAGTTACTGTGAGAATTAAGCAAGTCTAGTGCTCAGAACAGTGCCTGATATAATAACTAATATTTAGGTAGCACTACTGTTATTCACTATATGCTAGTGTCTAGCATATAAACACTACTGGGCAACAAATACTAAATAAAAAACATGTCAACTTTTAAAAGTAA
This sequence comes from Galeopterus variegatus, assembly GCF_000696425.1. NCBI lineage: Eukaryota > Metazoa > Chordata > Mammalia > Dermoptera > Cynocephalidae > Galeopterus > Galeopterus variegatus. The sequence continues at coordinate 111,227 of NW_007728194.1, read as the reverse complement.
ATTCAGATGACAGGCTTATAGATGAATAAAATGATGATATAATGTTGTTTGAGCAATATAAACAATAATACTTAAAGTCCCAAAACTAATTTAAATACATATTTAAAGTAATTTCAAAGATGTTATTCGAAAGTTACACACAAAAAGGCAAAAAAATTAGTTTACTCACACTTTAAAATATCTTTAAAAAATAAAAGAATTATATCTTAAAGAAAATATACAAAGCAAAGGTGTGTGAAATGTATTATAATAAAACACTCATAAAAATAAATGCCTGACTTTAGGGTTTATTAAATATGGACTTCCTCCATAGAGCATTTTAAAGTACCTGATGTATATAGTCTTTTTAAAAACACACATGCATACAAACAAAACAAACTGTATTTTTTTAATTAGAAATAAAGTTGCAAGTTAAAAAAAAATAACTTTGAATTCTTAATTGAGAGGTGGAGGGAAAAGAGAGTATGGGTTACAAATTCAGATTCTCTCAAAAGCAGATAAGCTTCTTCATAAGGGTGTTAAAGCTATAAGCTAGGAAAGCCTAAATTTACCCTATGCCTAAATCTTATCAATTTTGTCTTTTTGCTGTCTATGCACTTCTGGTTCTCTCTCCCCATACATTTTTCATATGTCAGTCTCTCACAAGATCCTGGTTCTTATATAAAATTCAAGAAATTACGTCTCATGAGGTGAGAAATGCCTCCAAACTTTACACATAAGTGCAAAAAGGTAAATTAAATATTAGCTAAAAACTATATTTTCATTCTTAAATCAGTTTTATTTATAGAATTTTTTTGAATACTCACTTATATAATGCATTCCTAAATTCAGGAGTCATAAAAAGTGTTTGCAATAAGCTATTCAAATAGCAAGTCATTGCTTGGTTTACTAATCCCACATATCCTTTAAAGAGAAAATACAAATATACATAAATTAGCATTTAGATAAAAACATAAAAAAAAGAACACAATAAGAATTTAATACATAGTAAAGATTCAGAGGTTAAGATTACTCAGTTGGAAATTATTTCAATTTTTTCAATAGAGTCTAAGAAAGATCCCTTTCTAACATGTGCACTATGTAAACCTTGTTTCTTAGAAAGTCAGGATATCTTGTTACAGATATGTCCAAAGATACACATGGATATGACATGGCATTTAATAAAATGTTAAGAGTAATATATTTAATATAGTATGTTTTACTGGCATAAAAATAAACTTTTCTCCTCAAACCTAAAAACTGTGGATTAAAATGGAAAAGTATGAACATACCATACATATCCGACAGACAGCACCAAACCAGTTATACCCGTCATCAAGCTCTATAAACCAATTTCTCCCAAGAATTAATAACACATGATAGATAAATTCATTATATGTAAACTCACAAAAGCTGAGACTCCAAATAAAGTGACTTCTCTATTTTTAAGAAGCCCACCAAGAATGAAATTCTACAGACCAGCATACTACACTAAGAGTGATACAGATTCATACCATCTGCATTTATGATTCCAAGAGATCAAGTAGCTATTTGCCTTTCACTTGTACTAAGGTTCAAGCTTTATCTCTTATTCCTTTCATCTTGATTTTAAGAACACTGTTTGTATGTGCTTATATATTTTACTCTACACATTGTTACATAATTATAAACTGCTTCAATTCTTTACCACTCCCCATCTGAGTTATTTTCATAGCACTGAGTCCTTAATCCACATGATAGCCTTTATCTCACTGTTCTTTAATTACCTATTTACTTATGTCTTCCCCATCAGCCACTTAAAACTCTATATTAAAATACTATTTAATAGCATTGAAAAATGCTCCTCATATGGTATTAAGTGGAAAATATAGATTAAAAAATCTGCTCATAACATTTCCTCATTTTCTTAAACATATACATATAGAGGAAAGATAAGCAAAATCACTAAAAGTAGTTTCTTCTAGTAGTACTGTCAGTGATTTTCATTCTTTTCATTTTACAGTATGTCAGTGACACGTATTACATTTGTACAATCAAAGAAAAAACATTTTTTAAAAAGTATCTCTTAGTCTTAAGGAATTTACAGGTATCAGACAGCCACAGGAAGTTGAACTTAGTACACAGCAGAGAGTAAATACTTGTTGCATAAAGGACTAAATCAGTTGTCAGAACACATGGCAAATATCTCCAGAATCCCAATTTGTTAAAACTGGAACTTTCTCAAAGTGTTTCAACTATCTCAGAATAATCTAAGGTGCTTACATGAAACAAAATGCAAAATTTCCAGCCTATTCCAGAGCAGCTACATCAGCATTTTGGAAAGGAATGCCTTAGAACCTACATTTTTAACAAGTACCTCCAAATGATTTTTAAAGAAATAGAAATTTAAAAATCACTACTCTAGACAGTGCAATGGATAGCAGTCTTATTATCTCCTATTATCTTATATAAAAGATAATGTTGCATTTATTCAGAGTTCTATTGATATAAATTATCCTAAATACCACCCATGACCAGCTTTTACTTTTATTTCCAGAACAAACAAACCATTAAGCCTGCACAATGATTAGCTATAAAGAAATTATTCTAAGTTCTAATTATAAAATTTATTAAACGGATGATTACAGATCACATTAAAACAAAATCTGCAATGTAACTCCATAGGTTTTCTTTCTATACTAGGTATTTGTAATATTTAAAATTGTCTCTATTTTGAAGTTCTGAGAGTAAAAGTTCTAAAGCCATACGTAGCTTCTCTGAACCCGTTTCCATTTCTTTCAAAATGAGAAATACTCTACTGCAAAGGTTTGTTGTAAGATAAAATGAAATGTAAAAATATCTAGATTACATTCATTAGACAATTAACCAATCTTATATATAAATGTACTTCAAAAAGTTCAGGAAATAACAGAATATTAAAAGATAATACAATCTTTCCATGAACTTTTTGAAATATCCTTGTAAAAATAAACAAACCTTTGCATAAATAAACCTATTTCACTAGCTCAGTAAATTGAAAAAATTCAAAAATCTAGGCTTAATCATGTTCAGAAAAAAGTTAAAAGGTTTTTTGAATAGCATGATTTATTTCAAACATATGACTAGATTAAATTAAAAGATAACACAATAGAATCAATAAAATAACCACGGCCATCTGCTTTAAAATAAAAGTATATATTCCCCATAGCCTATTCTAATCCAAAAGTAGATAACTCAGACTTTCCTTTGAGGACGTCAACTTAAAAAATTTAAGGTTACAGTCAAAATAGAAAATTAATAAAAAGAAAACCTTACTTCAAAATGCAATATTCAATATTTTTTACATTACTAAATAGTAGAAGTAACAATACAGTAAAATCAGCAATGGGCTGACAGAAAAAGGAAACCATATTCTTGTTCTAACTTTGCTACTGTTAGTTAGCGATCTTGCTCTGGGTCTTAGTTTTCTTATCCATAAAATTAGGGGATTAGGCTCAAAATCTCTAGGATTACTCTGGGTATAATGCCCTTTGATTTTATAAAAATACAACAAAATATTAACAACAATAAATCTTACCAGTTTCTGATTTATTCAAAATAGATGAATAGGAATAGGTTTGGCTCACATAATCACTGGTAGAGCCCACAGAACCTTCTCTTGGAAGTGGACCTATAAACCTGTCGTGAACACTGTCATCCACGGCACTGGAATCCTCCTAAAATGCAACATAATCAATATTTACTAAACAGCAAATGTTGCTGAAACAATTGAAAGAAGACCTATTAATTGCTGAGGCAATATAAAAAAGATGTAGCATTACTACCACTATCACCACTAAGGCATACAAAGACAGTACACAAAGGAGTGTATACTCTCACCATTTCCTATAGGAAGGTTTGAAAGATGCCTGACATAAAACACTCTGGAGAGGTGCTCATGCCCCACTTCCAAAGTGCTTACTTTCTAAATTTTCTCTAATTCTCTTTCAAATTTTCTGTTTACGTGAGAAAAGGAGATTTTTTTATACTAATAAGTTAAAAGTACCATTATGAACTCCTCAATGAAAGAGGCTATCATTCATTTTTACATCATTCTTGCCAGTTAGGCCTGGCAGATTAAGCCTGCATAATGAGTAGGGATATTCAATAATTGTTGGATGAGATGTACGGTTTTCCTACTGTCTTGAACAGGAAATTTCCTATTAATGAGGAAAATGTTGAAAAGCATTAAGGGACATAAAAATAGCACAAGCAATTAAGACAGAGCTGAAGAATTACTATGCATTTTAAAACATGAATCCCTGAATTGTGAATCCAGAGTTCCCTAAACAAGTAATTTTGACTTTAGTGTCACTCTGACTAATCAAAATCTTCTCATGATGTCAAAAAAATAAACGATGAGGGCTGATTTTAAAACATGAATCCCTGAATTGTGAATCCAGAGTTCCCTAAACAAGTAATTTTGACTTCAGTGTCACTCTGACTAATCAAAATCTTCTCATGATGTCAAAAAAATAAACGATGAGGGCCGAGCCCATGGCGCACTCGGGAGAGTGCGGCGCTGGGAGCGCAGCAGCACTCCCGTCGCGGGTTCGGATCCTATATAGGGATCTTTCCTATATAGGGCCGGCGCTCACTGGCTGAGTGCGGTGCGGTCGGTCTCAAAAAAGGACAAAAAAAAAAAAGAAGAAAGAAAACTGGTCATTTCTAAGTGCACGCAAGATGTTTTTTCAGCAAATTTCTTCTCAGATATTCTAGGAATGAATCTTAAAAGAGATTTACGGGATGAAATCTCACCAGTGTTGAAGACACTGGTCTGCTTACAACCAACCAGCCCTACTGTTGGCACCAAGAAATCTTATTAACAGTAGGTTTCCTGAAGTGGGCAGAAGTTTGAGTTAAGATGTAACAGTGTTGCTCTAAGGATAGAAATGTCAAAAAACCCGATCACATTTCATTTCTGGTGTAACAAAGCATGAAGCATGTAGAACACTGATAAGTACTGTGGTACACTTAGGAATCAAAAGCACAGTATCAATGGTCAGCAAAAAGTGACTCAGCCTCTCAGCAAACACCACCTTCATTACTTTTTGTTTTTATAAAGTATCATTAACACCTTCAGGATACATATGATGGAAATTAATCTAGAATATTTTACTGCTTCAAACTGGTTGCTTCTATAAATAATGAATTAGAAATGTATTATTTCTAAGACAAACACATATTCCACCTAACCATTTTCCATAAAGCACATCCTTATTTTCATTTTTTTACTTTATTACATATAGAATAACTATACTTAATAGAAAAACTCCATAGAGCTTACATTTAGAAAAAAAAAGTTAATAATTCATTGAGACTTCATTATATCACCCAAATATTTCCCCTCCTATGTCAACACAGGTACATTCTGTAAGTGTGCAGAAGTCAAAAATTCCCACTTTTGCCCAAAGTTAAGTTTATGGTCCTGGCAATAAGCCTTCATGAGCACCAATAAAAAATCTTCTGGCTGCTGTTACAATTTCTGTGCAAACTTGGCA
>NW_007728194.1:85220-105719 GCF_000696425.1 Galeopterus variegatus | reverse complement strand
ACTCGGGAGAGTGCGGCGCTGGGAGCGCAGCAGCACTCCCGTCGCGGGTTCGGATCCTATATAGGGATCTTTCCTATATAGGGCCGGCGCTCACTGGCTGAGTGCGGTGCGGTCGGTCTCAAAAAAGGACAAAAAAAAAAAAGATGAGATTAAATAAGGTCAGAGTGCATGTTCTGGCATTGCTTCAGTATCGATACTCTGTTTTAAATTACTGTCTACTGTACAGAGAAGCATCTGTATTTACAATAAACTTCTAAATGAAAAGCATCGAGTAGAACAACTTTTTCTGAGCAAAGTTTCACCGAAGAGAAGGGTTCTTAAAAAGTCCATAAACCCTCTGAGCCTTAGTTTCCTCAGTCTATAGAAAAGTGAGGTAACTCAGACCAGGTCTTCTTAATTTTTTTTTAACCCGCATTCCTGACAATGTATTTTCATCCCATATTTGTAACCATCAGACAAGATTTACTTTCCAGAATTTCTAATTTGAAGACAGAAAGTATTCTGAAAGTACAGTTTTTTAACTTATAAATGCCACCCTTTCAAAAGTCAGAAATCTCCCGGGAAATGGCCCTCAAGTTGGGAACTACTGAATAAGATAATCTCTAAGGCTCTTTTAAGACAGAAAATTCTACTGAAATTTGAACTGGGGTAAACACTAAAAGGATAAAAATAAAGCATTTAACTTATACACTAGTCATTCTAAAACAGGTGGTGGGATGGGGGAGGGGCATGGGAATGGAAATGGCCTCCCCCAAAATACAAAAAAAACTGACAAAAACTGCCAAAGACTTACAGCAACCAAGTGAATGCTTAACCAAAGGAAAGGCCATTGAAACAAAGGAGCTCTTTTGGTGTTTTAACTTATCCTAGACTCACTCCTATCCCTGGTATGCCAGCACTCTTAAAGATGGCAGCCCATGTTAAACCAATGTGGCAACAGATTGCATATACAAATAATGGTGCTATGGATGTCCAGTGTAACCATGTTATCAAATACGCTTATTTAACAAACCAACATAAAATGGAAAAATAATAACTTATTATGCGAATTACAAAACATATCTCTCCTCCTCCTCTGGAAAACTACATTCTCTCATAGTAGGTGACAGAGCACAAAAATTATGAACATAAGGCTTTCTAAATAGCTTACCAGCAATATTTGAGGCTGTTCACCATCTTTATCTGTCAAATGCAGAAAGTTCTTCTTTCCTGGCTCAAAACTAGCATCAAGAAGAGCCTTGTCACTGGTATGATCCAGTGGAGCCTATGGGCATAAAACACATACTTCATATTATGAGAAACATTAATTGTAAAAATAAAATCAAACAAGTAATATGTAAATGAACACATATCTACATTTAAACAGTATTTTTTCAGTAATAATTCTGCGAAGATTCTGCTCATCTAGGCTTGGAATTAACTCATCTACTCATGATCTGGGATGGCTTAGCCCAGTGACAGTGCATACACTGATGGGTACCCTAGAGGCTCACATTCCCCAACATCTAAAAAAATTGGAGAGAGAAAAGGTAAAGGTTAAGAGGTAATGTTAAGTGCTACACACACACACACACACACACACACACACACACAAAGAATCTATGAACATTTGCATTTCCATGTTCTCTAAAATATACGCAATACAATATTTAGTGGGTTTTCATGAAAATGAACTAAAGGTAATTCTATGTAACTAAAAACTGTAAAATCATGTTTTGATATATGAATATAATTAGAATTCCTAGATAAGCAACACACTATGCAACCCAACCAAAATAATTATGTAATATAATAAAATGTAACTAATGTAATATAACCTTCAGAAAGAAACGCTTAATGAAAAGCCTGTCCTAGTAACTGACACCCCTTTCAAGTTTACTGTGAGGATCGAAAGGATCCCACAGGGGGGACAGAAGTGATCACTCCTTTAAAAATTAAACATCTAAAATTCAGTCTTTACCAACTCTTTTATGTGGCAGGGCAATTTCAACTCTAGCCGTCATTCTAACTCACTCCAGTTGGTGAATCAAAGATGGAACCCTATATGCCCTAAACCCTATTCACCACACTCCTGACCACTGTTGAGAAAAGTGAGGGAGAAGGGATGAACATCCTCTTCTTCTGGTTTTAAAACTGTTTTGTTACATTAAGAAATGTTTTTAATGTTTCAGACACATGGGTGATATCTTCTTAAAAAGACTTCTTTTTTATGGAAGTGCCTTTATTTCTTAGGAAATTAACGTTGTATAAAAGCACAAGTATTAAAGGACAAAAAATTAACTGTCAGAGCTTCTGCTATTATTATCTGTGTGACTTAGGGCAAGTTACTTCACTTCCCCATGATTCAGTTTCCTCACCTATAATATGAGGCAGGAATAGCACCTGCCTCTCAGGGTAGTTATAAGGATTAAATAAGGTAGTATCTGGAGAGAGCTTAGAACAATACTAGGAGAATAGAAACTGCAAAATAAGTGTTAAGTAAATAAAATAGCAAACTTATATAATCACTCTCTTAACTTTGGCTCACATCTAGAAATCCATGAGAAAAACAGAACATAAAAACCTGAAGCTAAAAGAAGCCATATGGAAGGAGGGGAGGTATTGCTGGGTTCCTTAAATTCTCTGGACGGACATAAAAGATCAGATGATATAGCTGGAATACATGGTGGTTCCACCTCAATAAATGTGCTTGTGTGTATGTGGTGGTAGGTGTTTGTGTGTACGAGGTGGTAGCTAAATGGGCTTGGTTTCAGAGGAGCATCCATGCAGTACTGTGCAGTAAGCAGGTGAAAGCAAGCAAGTGTCTACGGAGGACACAAAATTAATGCTGTGAGGTTTCCTATCGAAATACTTACATTCTACCAAATAGAAAGACACAAATGAATAACAACAATAATAAAGACGATGATAAGTGGCATAGTAGAACAAATAGTACACAGGAAGTCAAAAAGGAGGAAATTACTTTTATGGCATGAGAAAACATCAAGTAAGGCTTCTTAAAGGAAAATGATAAATAGGACCTGGGAAGACACATACAACAGTATAGAACTATCCTTTAAACTGAAAAAGAGGCAACACTAGAAGTTACATGCTGATGTGCCAGAGACTGCTCAAAGTTTCAGATTAAATATTATTTATCTTTCTATGTCTTGTTGGACTACCAATTTTATTGGTCAAGTGCAGAGGAAAAAGATGACTAATTTAAAACATTAGTTCTATATTTTTTAAAAACACAAATATGTTATAGAATAGAAAGGTAAATAAGGCAATATCAATCATCTTAGATTCTTCTGTGGAGCCAATTAAACTATGCCCCCCAAATATCACAGGGACACACATTTAATTTCATTTGCCATTAGAAGCATTTTCCTGGAAAACTTAGAGCAGCAATGGCATAGAACAAAAAGAGGTAATATAAACAAAACATGGAGATGGAAAAATATGGAAATTTGTGTTAAGAAAATAAATCCAGTATCTGGGAGCTAAGATCCAAAGATTTAAAGAATCAATTTTAGTGTGTCTTGAATGCTAGCCTAGAGAATCTGATTTTTAATCAGTGACCAGTGATTGAAGGTTTCTGAACTAGAAAGTAACATGAATGCTATGATTCAAGATGACAGAAAATAATTCTAATAGCAGTATGCAGGGTGAATTTAGACTGAGAGAGGAGACATAAAAAAGACTTTAGAATACTATTCTAACAGTGCAGATGAGAATCCAACTCCACAGTCTTCTTCGCCACTCTCCCATGCAAAATTGATCAATGCCTCTGCTATGATCTGAATGTTTGTGTCCCCCACCCAAATTCATATGTTGAAACCTATCAAGAGTTGGGGCCTTAAGGAGGTGATTAGGTCTTGAGGACGAAGTCCTCATGAATGGGATTAGTTCCCTTTAAAAGAGGCCGGGGGAAAGTGTCTATCAAAGTGTCTATCTTTTAAAGAAAGATTACAACAGTGCAGGAAAACAAAGAATGTCCTTAGCAGACTAGAAATACTGAGAAATTAAAAAACAGAAAGCACATGGGATGAGATCAACAGGAAAACAAAACTAGAGGAAATCATAGCCCAAAGCACCTACAGGAGAAGACTACTGTGGAGATAGAAGTGGTAGGGAACTCCGCACTAAGGTCAAGAAGTAGAAGCCATGGAACCATTAACGTGAACAAGGAGAGGGTATTCTGATCAGTTTGGCCCACCCTCTTTCCCTCCTTAGGCTAAGCAGCAGACAGCAGTTCCTATTTCCTGCCAGAGAAGCAGAGCAGCACTGTACAGCTAGGTACTGATCATCCCTCAACCCGAAAGAATCAGAAACTAGCTGATCCCAAGACAAATTATAAACATGCCACACCCAGCAGCATGTCCTAACCCTTCCCCACAACAACCACAAACTGAATATGGGAAGTTTAATCAGTATCCACAGAGAAGTTAACAAACATTCTCACATATAAAGATCAGTAGAAAACAAGAATCACCAAATAGTTGAGAAAATGCTACATCATGAAAGAGATAAACTAAATACAATAAATAAAGGATAAATAATTAAAGAAATAGTTAATAGCACAGAAGATGAAATAAACATTCTCTCAAAGAGATCTGAGAACATTACAGCTATTAAAAAATGTTTTTAAGCTTCAGTTAAAGTCAAAAACCATACATATTTATACACAGAAAAATAAATATATAAAAAGAAAAAAGTTACCCAGAAATAAACATAGATACAAAAATAAAAATAAAAGTCACCTACAGATAATCTTTGCTAACATTGAGGTGTACATCCTTCTACTCCTTTCTCTTTCTTTACATATACAAACTTTTTGAAGTACCCTCATACATTTTTTTCTTCTTTTCCAAAAATCAGTTCATAAAATATATACGATTTCTTATCCTTATTTTCATTAAAAAATATAAAATGGGGCCGGCCCAGTGGCACACTGGAGAGTGCGCCGCTTGGGAGCGCGGTGGCGCTCCCGCCGAGGGCTCGGATCCCATGTGGAGACTGGTTCCTGGGTGCGGGCGCAACACCGAGGGTTGCGATCCCGTTACCGGTCCCCGGTACGGGTGTGACACTGAGGGTTGCGATCCTGTTACCGGTCAGTAAAAAAGACAAAAAGGTAAAAAAATATATATAAAATGAACATCATTCCATGTAAATACTAAAAATTTTCTTTAGTTGGCACTATATTATGATAGTCACCTTTCATGAATAAAAAACTGATGAAACGACATTATGCAAACTTTAGGACAAACAAATGCTGAATCCAGGATGGAGGCAAAGGGAAGAAGAGGGATCCACTTATCGAGGTACATACAGGCTCTTACTGTAGTCATTATACTTGTGCTTATGATACTAAAAAGAGTCTCAGGACTTAATACAATCATTAGTAACAACAACAACAATAACAATGGCTATAATAACATTATTAGTAGCTTAAGAGAAGATGCTTTAAGTCTAGGATTTTACCATATCAGCAGTATTGATTCCATTTCCCCACACCAAATCAAAGGTTCCATTTATGTAGCCTACTTTGTTAGCCACATCTTCAAAGAACTTTCTGACTGGCGTAGATGCTGGTAAATTCAAAGTGATCCGTTCATTCACTGTCTTTGAATTAGTAGTATCTTGTATTATACATAAGACTCTAGGTTCTTCAGCAGCATTTTCTATCTGAAATTTAAAAAAATATATATTATTTAAATATTATTTATCTTTAAAGGAAAACAAAACTACAATTAGCTATAAAATTTTATGATTAAGTGTAAAAGAACCCAAAAAATATTTTTTCTTTGCTAGTATTATTGTTTTATTATATCTGAAACACTCTAATGAATACATCAAACATATAAGCACCATATATGATTGTTTTGGAAAAACAAGCATATTTCAGAATCAATAGTCATTCCTGTAGATGTCTGCCTAAACCTTTTAAGGTTGTAAATCAATGGTCAACAAGCCATGAAGATAGTATATCTAAGCAATTTTAAGTTAAAAATTAGAAAATCTGATCTTTAAAAATGTGTCATTACCATGCTAGCACAGTCAAATCAAACACTTTGGGGTCTTCTGAAGAAACAGAAAGGGAATTGTGCAGAAATGCAATGAGAATTGTCCAAAGATTACAAAATCTATAACTAAGGGCCACAGGTAACCAGGACTCCCAATCTTCATACTGCTGTATCCATAGCCCAAATGTCCAAAAAGCCCCATTTATTGTGTTGGGAGATGACAAACTTATTCAAACAGATCAGCCAGTACCAGGCGGACAGAAAAACAAGGAAAAAAATTTTCAATTACCAGTCTAGAAAGGAATCAGGGTCACAAATTCTCCTCCTTCCTTTTCTTTCATCTAGTGCAAAATGTAGTACTTACCAAGAAAAAAGATTTTAATAGGAGACATTCTCAAAACTATGCCTTCTCTCAAGCTGTTGAAGCACACTGTTTTTCTTTTCCACTTTCCACAGCTGTAACAGACTGTAACAGATGCTTTAGTGGAAGGAATTTCTTTCCCTCCTTCTCCTCCTACAATGGCCAACTCAATGAATGGCACCATCATCAACCTAGCTGCTGAAACCAGAGAGCTGAGTTAAGCTGAACTGATCATCTCCCTCATCTCTCATCTCTTCCCTCTTTTTCACTTCACACAATGACCAAATCCTATTAATTCTTTCTTCTGGATATCTCTTCAACTATTTTCTTCTCTTTATTCCTGCCTGCAGCAATCAGAACATCTCACATCAAAATTATGGCAGAAGTTTCCTGAGAAGTTTAACTTCTTCAAATCTTACATTCCTTCAATCCGGAATAGTATTTTTTTTTTTTTCCTTTTTTTGTCTTTTTTCGTGTCCGGCAACGGATCGCAACCCTCAGTGTCGCGCCCGTACCGGGCCGGGACCGGCAACGGGATCGCAACCCTCGGTGTCGCGCCCACACCTCGCTCAGCCAGTGAGCGGGAACCGGTCTGTATGTGGGATCCGAACCCTCGGCGGGAGCGCCGCCACGCTCTCAAGCGGCGCACTGTAGCAGTGCGCCACCGGGCTGGCCCCGGAATAGTATTTCTAATATACAAATCTGATGATATAAATCTCTTGCTCTCCCTGAAAGGCAGGTGCAGCAGTCATTTAACTGGGGGACCTCTCACCATCCCCATAACAGGCTCTTAAAAAATATGATGTTGTACCAACTGGTGCTATATACAAGAATTTGTTTCCAACTTTTTTAATAACAATATTAACCCCAAATTTTTGTTGCTTTTATATTATCCATTTTTAAATAAAAATAATTATTTTCATCGACTAGTACGAAAGAAAGGATAGCCACAAGGTTTTTTGCTTGTCTGCTTGGTGAAGTAATACAATTTGTTTCTGCGATACACAATTATGGGTTGTGTATCGCAAGAGACCTTTAGATTAAGGTTAATGCAAGTAGTTTAGAATAGAAATAAGTTGCTATAAAAGTATAATATTGAAAAGATTGGCAAGCACTACATTTCAGACAAATCAGGCCCATTCTTTATTTCGCCTATAATTTAATCTAATATGTGGCTACCAATCATGGATTTCATCTAAATTTTGCAATTACTACTGCCAACACTAATCACACTGATGTGAAATTTCTCTCCTCTTTCTCCCCTCCAATTTGGGAACTGGTAAGAAAACAATTTTTTTCTATTTTAAGATATCATCAATAAGGTGTACCAACAACTTTATAACATCTTTTTAAGAGGGGAAAAAAAAAACCTCTACAATATAAATTAAACATGTAGATTTCCAAAACATTTAAAAGTAAAAAGGTATTCGTTAGAATAGAGGAAATAGTGAGGCTATTTTTGTAATTTCTTTGGGGCTCTAACCCAGATTGATCCTACTTATACTGGTAGATTAAAGATGGCTAAACATTCTTTGCTACCTTTTTTCATCTTTTTCTTTTTCCTCTTCCCATAAATCTGAGCTGGCCACAGGACCATCTAGGACCAAAAGAATGCAACAGAAGTGATACTGTGTAACTAAAGTCAGGGCCTTAAAAAACCAGCAGCTTCTGCTTTTGCATCTCTTGAAACCTTCCCTCTTATAAACCAGCCACCATGTAAGAAATCCAATTAGTTGGAATCAACATGCTGTGAGGAAGCCCTAGCAATCCACATAGAGAGAAAGTGGCCACTTACTGGAGGGACTGAGGTGCCTGACATATGAAAAAAGCCTCTTGGACATTCCATCCAAAGTCAGCCACCAGCTGAATGGAGCCAAGTAATGACCCTAGGTGGTGCCACATGGAGCAAAACTGAATAGCTGAGCCCTTGCCCAAATCTCAAACCACAAAATTGTGAGCAAATAAACTAATGGTTCTATTACACCACTAAATTTTAGCATAGGCAGTTACATAGCAATAGATAACAAAAACGCACCTAAATACATTTAAACACATGTATGTTCTAGTTGGGAAGGATGTGATGATGGTGGTGGTGGTAGTTGGGGGAAGGTATCCATTTAAATACTACATCCAACATTTAGCAAAAGCATCTGAGGATAGATACATCGCAATTTAGGGAAGGGAGCAAAATTTTTTAGTCAAATTAGATCTATGATGAATTCAAGCTAAGAGAAAACAGTGCAAAGTTTTCAAAAAACCTAAAGCATATTCCATTTAGGAAAATATTTAATATATCTTAAATGAGCTATTAGAAGGACACAAAATTTTCTGTACAGAATATCTACCTAAGGTCAAAAAATTAAAACTACTGCTTTTACAGAGTACTCATACGAATACTATATGTGTGAGAATAAGGGGAAAGTCAACAGGTCTCAACACTGTATATGCTAAGACAGTGTTCATCTATGTCTACACTCATCATAGAAACAAGCTAGATTTCCTACCAAAGTCTGAAAAAAAATACTTAAAAAAAAAAGTAAAAAAGAATAAAAATATAGGCTTAATTACAAAAGTTAAAATATATTGCATTAAAAACATTGAAAACACAGTTTTCTTCCAAAAACAGACTTGCTGCTGGGAATGTCTACAAGTGGTTGACATAGGTAATTCTTCTGCCTAAGAAATCTCAGAGCCTGCTGAAGACATGATTGCCTCTTAAGTCACCTTGTCTCCTCTTCTAGACATTTCTAATAGTTGTCTCAAAAAAATACTTTCTAGGTATTTCTTATTTAAAAATACAAACTAAGGTGTATAATTGATGTTATATATGCAGAAAGGCATTAGCACACAGAAAATAAGTTAATATAAAAAAATCAAAATTATCAAGATTTAGATTTTTCTGAGAGAAAAAAATTTAAGAATTAAAGCATTATGAATGGACCTCTTTACTTCTAAATTCAATAGTCAACCCATTTCTCTCAAGAATTTCTTCCTTTCAATGTTCCTACAAAGAATAATATTATGGTTGCAAATTTAAACACACACACCAAGTCCATTTTCTCTTCTTCTTGGTACATGATCTGCTATAAGCTAAGAAATTAGGCTTTACAGCATTATCCTTCTGAATACCCACAGTTCATGATTAATCTACTGTCACAGATTAAAAAGAAAATTGATGGTATGAATATTTTTGCTGACTAGAAGTGTTAAAATTTACCAGCCTCATTCAGACTGTGCATTTTTACTTTCATAAGTGTCAATTCCTGAGCTACTGATAGAAGTACTAACTTACATTTTAAAAAAAGAGGTTATTTTATTTCTGAGATCCTCCCTCCATGCCACTCCAAACCTCCAGCCAACTCTGATGTTATTTATATGATCTTTCTCTAAATGGTCTCTTGCCACACTTGGGAGAATAGAAGAGATTTTTAAAGGAGGAACCTTAGTGGGGAGAGCGGGGGAAACAAACAAACAAACTTAGAGCTAAAGGGACCCAAGGAAAATGAAGTATTAAGTAAAGGTTAGAATGGAATGCTACGTCACAGGGAAGTTTAGGTTTCTAGTGCACGCAGGCTGTCAGAAGGTAATAGTTTTGATTCTTCAAATAATATTTCTGGGTTTTGACTTTGTAAATTATTGAATGATTTAATTCCAGCACTATTAATATTTCAGAAAATAAATATATCTGCTAAAAATAGGCAACTACCATACCCAAAAGTCAAAACAGAAGGTTCTATGGTTTTTATATCAGTTTTTTTTCCCCTCACTCACTTGTTAAAAACAAGAGACTACCAGACATAAATTCATTTAAAGTGACTTTCTTATTATTAAAATTGGATAGACATAAAATAGCCAAACAAGCATAAAGTTTAAAACATGCCTTGTTATTAAATAAAAATACTAACATGCTGTTACTTGCTCTGCTGATCATCACACTAAAGCAATTACATCAGCAGTATACCTGTAAAAATTTCTTCTTCATTTCATCAAAGATATTTTGTCTGCATCTCCAAAACACATCCTATGGTATATAAGAACAAAATGAATTACAAATTATTTCTATAAAATATAGGGGAAAGACAGTGAAATGAAAACAATTAATCTGAACACATTTTTACAATAAAATATAAATTAAAGTTTTGGTACACCATCTAGGATTTTATTCATAAATTATATTTGTAACTTTTACCTTAGGCCTCACTTACTCTTGTAAGGTTACTGAAAACATATGGGACATCAATAAATAAGATTAACAAGGAAAATAGCCACATTTTAACAAAAAGTAAAAGGTAGCTTAAGAATTATATGTAAATCAAATGTTCTAAGTCACATAATATTTTGAATTCCCTAAAGAAACTCTGCAGTCCCTTGCACTAAAAGGAACCAAAAGATCCCTGATTTTGCTAGGTAATAAATTTGGATTTTTCCATGATAGCTATTCTTAAAATACAGCTGGTTAACATTACCCTCTACAACTATTTTCTTTTCATATAAATATTTTATTATAAGGTAAACATTTTTAACAATTAAGAAATATGTATAAAAGGAAATAAAGTAACCTATAATCTAGATAATCTCTTGGAAAATCCTGGTGTTACATCATTCTACACTTTTTCTGTACATATTTTGTCTTCCTCCCTTGCTTAGTCAATAAAGCGACCAACATATTGTTTTAAAAGGTGTTTTTGTTTTTACAATTTCTATTACAATAGCAGGTACATAGTGTTTTGAAAAGCAACTCTAAAATAACCCCTATAGCAATTGTTAAACAATTTGACATACATCCTTCCAGAATCTCTCCATTCTCTACACATAGTTATTATATAGAGACTAACTTTTAACCAAATAGAATTATTCTATACACCATTATTTGAATTCTGCTTCTTGTCCCTCAATTCTTATCCATTTTCTGTGCCAAAACATTTAGTTTAAAAATTGCATTATACAAGAGCCGGCCTGTGGCTCACTCGGGAGAGTGTGGTGCTGAGAACACCAAGGCCCCGGGTTCGGATCCTATATAGGGATGGCTGGTTGCTCACTGGGTGAGCGTGGTGCTGACAACACCAAGTCAAGGGTTAAGATCCCCTTACCAGTCATCTTTTTAAAAAAAAAAAAAAAAATTGCATTATACAGACTAACCACAATTTATTTAACTAATCTGCTACTAATGGATAATTAAGCAGCCTAAAATTTTCACTACAGCATTGCTTGGTTGTACAATTTTTTCCTTTAGATAATTTCCCAAGGAACAATTACTAGATGAGAGGTTATATACTCATTTTTAGGATTTTTAATACATGGTACCAAAAGGTTGACCTTCTCTTCTACAAAAAAGTATTGAACTACAACTATCTACCAAAACTGTTCCTGGTGCTTAGCAATGAACAAAGCCCTTGTCCTCAAGGAGGTGACATTGTACAGTGAGAACCTAACTATAAACAAATCTAAACTACTAGGCATCCACCATCCTTAGGTTCTTCACATTTCTGTACAGTGTACCTGGAATGCTTTTCCTCTAGATATCCTTATCTCCTTTGCTCAAATATCATTGTGGTGGCTTTAAAAAATGTCTACAAATTATTTGATATGCCTCCCAGCAATAGCAGGAGTCTAACTCCAGTTCCCTTTAATACGGTCAGCCTTAGTGACTCCCTGTGATATACAACTTGACTTCCATAGTTGGCTTAGAAAAGGCAATACAACTTCCTTCTGACTCTCTCTTAAATGCTTTCACTTAGAACCCAGCCACTATTGCTTTAGGAAGCCAAGCAGCCAAATGGAAAGGCCATGTGTAGACAGATGTTCCAGCCATAGCCAAAATGAGATCCCAGCTGACAATCAGCCTCTATTGCCATACATGTGAATCAGGAAGCCTTCAGATGCTTCTAGCCCCCAGCCTTTCAGCTGCCTCCCAGCTGATGCCTAGTAGAACAGAAACAAGCTGTCACATCCAACCCTTGCCCAAATTACACATCTGTGAGCAAAAGCCACTAGGATTTGGGGACAGACTGTTGTACCAGCAAAGGCAATCTGCATAGCCCATTTCTCAATCAGATCCTTCTCTCACTATCTTATTTAAAATTAAAATATTCTCAGTACCTTTTGTCTCCCTTCCTTGCTTCAGGTTTCTTCACAGTACTCATAGCCACCTGATATGTTTATTTATATTTTACTCGTTTATTGTCTATTTCCAAAAAACTTCCACTCTGGACCATTAAGAAATAGCAGACTAGATTTACCCTCCACACCTTACACAGCTAAAAAACTAGATGAAATATATGAAACAATGATTTTTAAACACTGAACAACAGGCAACGCAGGACAATAATCCCTGTCAAAACAGAAACAAACCAGGTTAGCCACCTTCCAGGCTGTTCCGCAGGGAGGGAGAACCCAGGTAGAGTCCATTAATGTCCCTGAGATGAAAAGATTAAGTTGAAAGTTCAAGGGGCAGGGCCTTTCAGCTACAATTACAGGGCAGAATATGGGAGAGAAGAAAGCTATGAAAATAGGAAGCTGCAAAGATCTGCAGAGTGGTCTCACTTGAGTATTTAGCTAAGTACTCATCAGTACACGTGTGTGAGGAAACTACCTGAGGCAAGGTAAAGAGCCACAGGAAAGAATCCCTAGAGTTCACCTAGGTTCCCACCAGCTAGAGTAAAAGAAAAAAATCTTGTAATACACTGGGCATCAGATAAGAGTACTCAGAAGGGTATTGTCTCTATAGTAGGACCAAATTGGGCCTAATCTAAAGACTACTCTGGTCCAACCTTATAAAGCTTAAAAGCAAATATCAGAGGATCAAACTGTTTACAAATAAATTAACTGCATCTAAGAATAAAGCTCAAGAATATTTATGACAATAAAAAATACCCAGCACTCATCAAGGTAAAATTCACAATGTCTGGCATCCAATTAAAAATAAACAAGCACGCAAAGAAGCTCCTGCTTCTTCAACCCATAATGAGGAGAAAAATCAATCAGTGCAAACCAAAGCAGAAATAATACAGATGATAGAATTAGTAGACAAGCACATAAAGCATTTATAACTCTATTCCATATTTCAAGAAGGTAAAGAGAGTATGTTGAGGAATGACATGGAAGATATAAAAAAGATCCAACTCAAATTTCTAGAGATGACAAGGACAATATCTGAGATGAAATATACAATGCATGGTGCAGGGTAAATGCTGGAC
Organism: Galeopterus variegatus; assembly: GCF_000696425.1. Classification (NCBI taxonomy): domain Eukaryota; kingdom Metazoa; phylum Chordata; class Mammalia; order Dermoptera; family Cynocephalidae; genus Galeopterus; species Galeopterus variegatus. The sequence goes on along the minus strand of NW_007728194.1, from coordinate 92,157 downwards.
ATAGACCTATTCCCCCCTCCCTGCATACCAGAGATCCCCCCACCCCCCAAACTACTCCTGGCCAAGGTAATTACCCAAGGAAAGGCATGTCCTCTTTAAGAAAAAGGGAAGAGTGGAGGAAGCAGGGACCCTAGGTAGAAGAATTAGCATGCTGGTGTTAAAGTGCTCTGGCTCCCGGAGAGTAGCAAGTAGATAAACTTATCTACTCAGCCAGATCTCCCACACGCTCTGAGTTAGTGAGCTGGATGAGGGTCTACTATAAGCATGCAAATGATTTACACCTCTACTTTGATCTGTTCACTATATAACTGTTGTAATGTACCCCATGGTGGTGTGGATATCCAGCTGGCTGGCCACTGTCAGCAACTCCTGTAAGTCTAATAAACTGATGTCTTTACCTACGGTAACAATGGGTGAATTTTTCGGAATAGGCAAACACTCTGTGAGTGCCCTCTCAGATTTGGGGCTCCCATTATACAAGTGGGATTAACAGATTAGGCACCACTGAAGAAATGATTAATGAACATGAAGACATAGTAGTATAAACCATAAAAATTGAAACAGAGAAAAACAGAAAAAGAAATAAAGAGGATAGTGAGGAGACTTTCTTACCAGAAGCCATGGAGGCCAGAAGGAAGTGGCAAAATATTTTTTAGGTGCTTACAGAAAATAACTGTCAACCCAGAACACAATAACCAGCAAAAATTTCCTTCAAGAATCACCCAGGAATAACTTTAATAATCAAGCAGAATTCAAGACATTCTCAGCTGAAGAAAAACTAAAAGAACTTGTCTCCAGTGGAACTACCCTACAGGAACAGCTAAAGGAAGTTTTCTAAAGAGAAGACAAATGATCAAAGAAGAAACCTTAGGACATCAGGAAGAGACACAGTAAGCAAAAAACGGGACTAAATACAATACACTTTCCTTCTCCTCTTGAGCTTTTATGTTTGACAATTGATGTAAAAATTAAAACACTGCTTGGTGTGGTTATAAATGTGTGAAGAGGAACTATTTAATAAAATTATATTATAAATGGGATGGTAAAGGTACATAAAGGGAGAGAAGATTTCTACATTTCACATGAACTAGTAAAATAACACCAGTAGACAGACTGTGATAAATTAGTATATATAATGTAATACCTACAGAAGCCACTAAAAAGGCTATACAAAAAGATACAATAAAAAACACTATACATTAATCAAAATGGAATTCAATGATATGTTCAAGTAACCCACAGGAAGGCAAGTAAAAGACAACAGAGAAATGAAAGAAAAGAAGCAGAAAACAAAAAATAAAATGGCACACATAAGCTCTAACATATTAATCATTACATTCAATGTAAATGGTCTAAATACACCAATTAAAAGTCAGAGATTGGAAGGGTGGATTAAAAAACAAGATATGCTGTCTCCAAAAAACTCTATATATTTATATTTATACACACATATACAAATAGATAACACACATATATGTATATATCAAATATATGATATGAATGAATATATATTTATATAAATTTAAATATAGCACATATATTTCATTAAAATATTTCATATGAAAGTAAAAGGATGGAAAAAAAGATATAATCATTAATCAAAAGAAAGCAAAAGTTAATTTTAAATATTAATATAAGATGAAGTAGACTTCAAAACAAAGAAAATTATGAGACAGATAATTTTGCTATGTCTTCTTTACCAAGAAAACATAGCAATACTAAATGTGTATGAACCTGAGATGCAAAATGTGTAAAGTCAAAACTGATAAAATTGAAAGATTAGACAAATCCACAATTATACCTGGAGACTTCAACATCTCTTTATCAAAAATTGATAGAACAACTAGACAGACTATCAGCAAAAACACAGGTAAACCCAATAATACCATCAAACAACAGGATTTAACCAACATTTATAAAACATCCAACCAATAAGGGCAGAATATGCATTCTTTTCAAATCTCCATGGAACATATACCAAGACAGTTCATATCCTGGGCCATAAAAAAAACTTCACCATATCTGAAAAAACTGAAATCATACAGAATGTACTCTGATCACAATGGGATAAAAGAAGATCTAAATAAATATGTTCTTACACTGGAAGGCTCAACGTAGTAAAGATGTTGATTCTTCCACAACAGTTATACAGTTTTGTCTTAAGTCTGTTTTGTGCTGCTATAACAGAATACCTGCGACTGTATAATTTATAACAAACAATTTTTTGGCTCACAGTTCTGGTGGCTGAGAAGTCAAATTTCAAGATGACAGCATCTGGCAAGGGTCTTCTTGCTGCATCATAATGTGGCAAAAGGCATTACATGGCAGAAGGGCAAAAAGAAGTCAACAAATGAAAGAGCAAGAGGGGGTGAACCCACTCCTGCCATAACAAACCCATTCCTGCAATAACTGTGTTAGCCCACTCATGAGGGCAGAGTTCTTATGACCTAAATACTTCTTAAAGGTCCCACCTCTCAATACTTTTACAATGACAACTAAATTCAACATGAATTTTGGAGGAGACAAACATTCAAACCAAAGCAAGGTTTAATACAAGTCCCAGCAAGATTTTTTGAAGATATAGACAAGATTATCCTAAAATTTATATGGAAAGGCAAAGGAACTAGCATAGCTAAAAGGATTTTGAAAAAGAATAATGCGAGGGTTCAGTCTACCTGATTTCAAGAGTCACTATATAGCGACAGTAACCAAGACTGTGTGGTATTGGCAGAGAGACAGACACATGTCACAATAGAGACCCACACAAACATGCCCAATTGATTTTTGACTAGGTACAAAAGCAATTCAGTGGAGGAAAAATAGTCTTTTCAACAGATGATACTGGAGCAATTAGACATCCAGAGGCGAAAATATAATCCACAACCTAAGACCCTCATGTTATACAAAAATTAACTGAACGTGGATCATGAACATAAATGAAAAACATAAAACTATAAAACCTTTAGGAAAAAACACAGGAGAAAATCTTCTCAGAGCTGAGACTAGGCGGAGTTCTCAGACTTGACACCAAAATCATGATCCATATAAGGAAAAATTGATAAATAGACTTCATCAAAATTAAAAAGGTCTACTCTACCAAGATTCTGCCAAGGATTAAAAGAAAAGTTAAAGACTGGAAGAAAAATATTTCAAACCACATAATCAACAAACAAGTAATTTTAGAATATATAAAGAACTCTGAAAACCTAACAACAACAAAAAAAAAAACAATCCAATTATAACATAGACAAAAATCATGAAGAGACATTTCAATAAAGAACATAAAAAGATGGCATATAAGCACATGAAAAGATGTACAGCATCACTAATTATTAGGGAAGTGCAAATTAAAACCACAATGAGATATTATTACACAGCTATCAGAATGGCTAAAATAAAAAACAATGACAACATCAAATGCTAGAAAGGATGCAGAGAGACTGGATCTCTCAGACTTTCTTGTGAAATGGTACAGCTACTCTGGAAAACAGTTTGGTAATTCATTAAAAAATTAAATATGCAACTACCATACAATCTATAATCTGCACTTTTCAACATTAACACAGAGAAATGAAGAATTATTTTCACACAAAAACCTGTATCTGGATGTTTACAGAAGCTTTATTCACAATAGCCAAAAACTGCAAACAACTCAAATGTCCTTCAACAGCTAAATGGTTAAACAAATTGTGGTACATCCATACATCCACAGAGAATTACACTAAGTTTACAAAACCAATCCCAAAAGGTTGCATACTATGTAATGCCATTTATATTACATTCTTGAATGACTAAGTTTAGAAATGGAGAACAGATTAGTGGTTGCCAGGAATTAAAGAGGGACTAGGCAGTGGGAGGGAAATGAATGTGCTTATAAAAGGGTAATATGAGGGATTCTTGTGGGGAAGAAAACGTTCTCCATCTTGACTGCATCACTGGCAATATCTTGGTTGTGGTATTGTATTATAGTTCTATAAGATGTTACCATTAGGGAAAACTTTTTCTCACAAGTGCAGGTGAATCTACAATTACCTCAAATAAAAAGTTTAATTTAAAAAATAATGTCTGTTTATTCTACTACTCTTCCACCTGTCTTTCTTAAAGACTGAGAGAGGATTGCCTGTTTAAAATCTGGCAGTTGGTTGAGGGGGGCAGGGTACTCCTGAGCATGTGCAGCCACATGCTGGCTCTCATGCTGATTTACAGCCCCAATTCACACCATCTGATGCTATGAAAAACTCTAAGGCAAGAATTGCATTGAAAATGGTTCTAGAATACTAGTGTTCCTAGGCACCTGGCAAAAACAATCACAAATTCTTATGGAAGAATCCACCTGTACCTCAAAGTGCAAATAATTTCCATAACAATTATTTTCATGATTATAAGAAAAATAAACAGCTCAAAATTAAAAAAAAAAAAATCAGTGAGTACATAAGGAAACATGGCACCACGAGTCAAAGTCAGCTAAGAATAAAATACAGCTGATAATAAAAACAAATACTTCAAAAATGGAAATATCAGTCACATTATAAAATAGATATGTTTAGTATACTTCAAGAAATAAAAAGAGGTTTATGAGTAGGCATCAGCCTACTATTAAAAGTACAGAATTCCTAAAAAAGAATATAATAATAGAAATTAAAAGCACAAAGTTTAACAGCATATTTAAAACATTTGAAAAGAATTAATAAACTCTTTGACAGAACTAAAGAAATATTCTAAATTTTTAGTGACACAGAGAAGTAAAACATTAGAGCATTAAGAGACATGAAAGATAATGTAAGATGATCTTATACACATCCTGGAGAGGAGAGAATGAACAGAGGCAATATTTAAATAGATAATGGCTAAGAACTTTCAAGAACCAAAGACACCAATCCACAGATTCAAGAAGCTCAACAAATCTCAAAGTAAACAAAAAAAGAAGAGTTTAAATGCAGTCAGAAAGAAAAAGCAGGTAATCTTAAAAGAAACAATTAGACTGACAGCTGATTTCTCAACAGCTAAAGCAAGAAGACAGGAACATGACACTTTCAATGTTCTGGGAGAAAATAACTGTTATCCCAGAATGCTATAAACATCTATCAGGAAGGCAAAAGCAGAGATTTTTATCATCAGTAGACCATCATTAAAGAAATTCCTAAAACATGTGTAACAGAAAAAGAAAAGCGATCCCTGAGGGAAGGTGATGAATCCTGACCTAGTAACCTAGCCTGATGGCAGTGAAGCATACTTGATCTCTACAAAACAACTACTGTTGGCCCCATAATCATATGGCCCCATAATCACGTCAACCACGAAGACAACTTTGGAAAAACCTCCACTCAGTTCATATACAATGTCCAAACAATTAGCTCATATATTGCCAGCTAACCAGAGGCAAAGAGAGACTTTGTTTACCTACTATGAAACAGAGATTGTTCATGGGTTTCAGCTTTAACAACCTACTTCCTGAGCCTTAAGTCTTATCCTCTCACCACCACCCCTCTGTACTGGACCTAGTTCCCAGCTTGGCAGTAAAACTGCCACTAGGTGTTTAATCTTTGGTCGCAGAGTTTTTATTTTCTCTTTAACAAAGGAATGAGATAGGAAAATAAATGCAAAGCTACAAAAATTATTAAGAGAAAATACAGGGGAACAGCTTCATGACATTGGATTTGGTGATGATACCAAAACACAGGCAACAAAAGAAAAAATAGTTAAACTGGACTTCAACAAATTAAAAACTTTGTATATCAAAGGCACTATCAATGAAAAGGCAACCCACAGAATGGAAAAAATATCTGCAAACTGTAAAGATTAATATCATGAATATATAAGAAATTCTTACAGCTCAACAACAAAAAAATACCAAACACCATGATTTAAAAATGGGCAAAAAAGACTTGAATTGGAACTTCTCCAAAGAATATATACAAATGGCCAACAAGTACATAAAAAGATGCTCAACATTACCAACAATTAGGGAAATACAAATCATACCCATTAGGACTGCTATTAAGGGAAGGAAGGAAGGAAGAAAGAAAGAAGAGAGGTTGGGAGGGAATAACAAGTGTTGGTGAGAATAAGGAGAAACTGGAATCCTTGTGCATTTATGATGGGAATGTAAAATGGTGCAGCCACTGTGGATGACAGTACAGCTGTTACTCAAAAAACTAAACAGAATTACCATAAGATCCAGCAATTCCATTTCTAGGTCTATACCCAAAGGAACAGAAAGCAGGGACTCAAAAAGACATTTGTACACCAATGTACACAGCAGCATTATTCACAATAGCCAAAATGTGGAAACAACCGAAACATCTATCATGATGAACTGATAAACAAAATGTGACATAAATATACAATGGAATATCATTCAGTCTTACAAAAGAGTGAAATCCTGGTACATACTACAACATGAATGAACCTTGAAGACATTTTTTAAGTGAAAGAAGCCAGACACAAAAGGACAAATACTATATGATTCTATCTATATGAGGTATCTACAGTAGTCAAATTCATAGAGACAGAAAGTAGAATGGTGGCTGCCAAGGCTGGAAGGAGCGGGGAAAATGGTGAGATATCACTTAATGGGTACAGTTTCAGTTTGGGAAGATGAAAAAAGTTCTGGAGAAGGATGGTGTGATGATTGATTGCACAACAATGTGAATATATTTAATGCCATTGAACGGTACAGGTAAAAACGGTTAAAATGATAAATTTTATGTTATATATATTTTACCACTATAAAAAAAGTGGACAGCAAAGAAAGTGGTAAATGCATAGGTAAATCGAAACAACCATATCTTCTGTGTTTAAAAAAGAAAAGACAGGGCCGGCCCGGTGGCGCAATGGATAGTGCACCGCTTGGGAAGCGCGGCGGTGCTCCCGCCCGAGGGTTCGGATCCCACGTACAGACCGGTTCCCGCTCACTGGCTGAGCGAGGCACGGGAGC
>NW_007728194.1:78524-85189 GCF_000696425.1 Galeopterus variegatus | reverse complement strand
CCGAGGGTTGCAATCCCGTTGCCGGTCCCCGGTCCGGTACGGGGGCAACACTGAGGGTTGCGATCCGTTGCCGGGCAAAAAAAAAAAAAAAAAAAAAAAAAAAAAAGACAGAATTAAAGTATATAACCACTAAACCGTATAAGTAAGGGTGTTGGTGGAGTTACAGCATTCTAACATCCTTATATTATTCGGGAGGAAACTAAAGATAATTAATTTTAGACTCTGGTAAGTGTGCATATTAAGTTACAAATACACTTACACTAAAAGAATAGAAACAGTATATAACTTCCAAACTAATGGAGAAATTAAAAAAAAAAAAAAATCGAACCTAAAGAGGCCAAGAAAGAAAGAAAAGAAATAATAATGGAGTAGGCTGAATCATGGCCCCAAAAGATATCAGGTCCTAATCCCAAGAGCTTACAAATGTTATCTTCTATGAAAAAGACTGCAGACGTGATTAAGTTAAGGATCTTGATGGAAGATTGTCCTGGATGTGACAGAACTAAATGCCATCACAAATATCCTTACGAGAGAGAGGCAGAGGAAGATTTCACACCCCTTTGCCCCCAAGAAAGTGACAAGAAGACAGCAGAGAGTGATTTGCAGATGCTGGCCTAGAAGACTGGAGTGATGTAGCCACAAGCCAAGGAATGCCAGCAACCACTAGAAGCTGAAAGACAAAAGAAACAGACTCTCCTCTAGAGCCTCTGGAAGGAGTACAGCCCTGCTGACATACTGATTTCAGCCCAGGGATACTGATTTCAAACTTCTGGCCTTCAAAACTGTGAGAGAATAAATTTTTTTTTCAAGCCCCCAAATTTGTAGTAATTTGTTATAGTAGCCACAGAAAATGAACATAAAAAATGAGGGGGAAAAGGGGTTAAAACAAGTTGGTAGGAAGAAAACACAAAATATCAGTAAAGTAAAAATATATATTTGATCCAATTAAAAGACAAAGACTATAAAGCTGTATTTTTTAAATATAGAGAGATGCTGTTTAGTAGAGGTTAACATAATACAAAAATGCTGAAAGTTAAAGGGTGAGAAGAGAATGCAAAAACCAACTTAAAAAAAGTTGTAGCTACTTGGGACAAAATAAAAGTATAAGGCAAAAACTAGAAAGATGGTATAACAATGACAATAGCCAAATTTCCAGAAAAATATAACAATTTTAAACCTCAATATGTCAAACAAGATAGGTTCAACATATACAAAGCAAAACCTGATAGTATAGTAAAAAACAGATAAATCCACCATCTAAGCATGATATTTTAATACATATTTCTGTTAATGTTGACAGATCTAACAGACAAAAAAAAAGTCAATAAAGAAACAGAAGAAACAGACATCACAATTAACAAGACTATCCTAATGAATATATAAAAAGGCCGTACTTATCAAATGCAAAATATATATTCTTTTTAAGCACACATGGAATATTGAAAACTAATCTTATATTGAGCTAGTCTCAAATTTCAAAGAATTGATATCATATAGAACAGTTTTCTATTCTGCTATTTACAGTAGCATCTAAGAATAAAAAGTACTCAGGAATAGACCTAGGCAAAAATTTGCAAGATTTTAATGGAAAAATTATAAAATTTCTTTATAAGAAATTAACAAAGACCTGAATAAATGGTAAGATAATAAAAGATGTATCATGTTCATAAACTGGAATACTCTACATTGTACAGAAGTCAATTCTCCCAAACAGATCTATAGATTCAATGCAATTCCAGTCAAAATTCCAACAGAGTTTGTGTGTGTCTAGGTTAGAAGGATCTATATAAATGTTCAAAGCTACAAGAATAGCCAAGCAACTCCTGATCAAAAATAAGATTGGGAGACTTGTTTTACCATGTATCAAGAATTAATAAAAAGCTGTAGAAATTAGAATAGGGTGGTACTGGTGCAAGTTATCTCAACAACAGAACCAGACATACATGGAAACTTGTTTGAAGAAAGAATAAACTTTTCAGTAAATGGTCCCAGAATAAGTAGACATACATAGAGAAAAAACCCACAAAATTTGATGTAAATCTTACACTATATATTTAAAAAATTCAATTTCAGGTAAATTAAAGAGCTAAATATGAAAGCAAAATTATTAATCCTTTAAAAGGTAATATGGAATAATATCTTTAAAATCTTGGGATAAGAAAAATTTTAAGCATATAAAAAGCAAAAACAATGAAAAGAAAAAGAATGATTAAAGTCAATTATAATTAAGGACTTCTTGACTGATCTTAAAAAATTGAAAGGGTGAAAAGATAAGCAACACATTAGAAGGGATATTTATAACAAATATAACTAACAGAGGACTGATATCCTAGAATAATAATAAATTTCAAAAATCAATAATAGAAAGACAACTCAATAGAAAAATGGCCAAAAGACACAAACAGAAGCTTCTCAGAAAAGAATAAATAGCTCACATAAAAAAGTTGATCTCATAGAAGTACAGAGTAGAATAATAGTTACCAGAGGCTATTCTATAGCACAGTAGGGTGACTACAGTTAACAATAATTTACTATATTTCAAAATAGTGAAAGGAGAGGATTTTGAATGTTCCCAATACAAGGAATGATAAATGTTTGAGGTGATAGATATCCCAGTTACACTGATTTGATCATTACACATTGTATACATTTATCAAAACAGCACATGTCCCCCATAAATATGTACAATTATCATGTACTAGTTTAAAAAAAGAGAGAACGAATAGCTCACAAAGAAATTTTTAAATGTGCAAAATTATTAATAAGCAAAGAAGACATACTAAAACTATACTTCAAACCAGGAACTCTCACTCACTGTTAGTGTGAATGTAAACTGATATAAACCTTTGGGAAAACAGCCTGACATTACCTATAAAACTGAAAATATGTTTAGTCTACAATCTACCAAGCTCACCACTAAAAATACCTATCTATCCATCAATCATCTCCTAGAGAAACTCTTGCCCCAAGTAACAGGAGAAATGTACAGAAATGTTAATAACTACTATTGCTCAAAATAGCACAAAGCTGCAAACATCACAAATGTGCTTCAATAGATAAGTAAATTGTAGTATATTCATAGAATGGAAGACTATATAACAGTAAAACATGAACTATTATTATGTACATCAACATGGATGTATCTCAAAAACATAAAACTAAGTGAACGAGCCAAGTCATAGCCGAATATATACCACAGACAAAATGATTCTACTTACACAAAGCTAAAAATTATTTTTTAAATAACCATTTTATTGTTTACTGATATAGTATGTGGTGAAACAAAAGAAAGATATGATTAAAAGAAAGATACGATTATCACAAATTTGGAGTAATGGTAGAAGAAGGGATACAATTGGGGAGGGATTCATAAAGAACTATGGTACTGTTAATGTTTATATCCTGGCACAAGTAATTATTGTACTACAATTCTGTAAACTGTACTTAATACATTCACTCACTCTTTTGTATGTATCCTTTATTTCACAATAAAATGAAATCAAAGTAGGAACAAAATGCACTGATAACTAAGAGTAAACATTAATTCAGTAAAAACAATGTATATCTTATTTGTTTCTTAGTAATATGAAAGACACAAAATATCATGATTTTAGAAAAGCACATCTGACAAAATCATTCATAATACTGACAAGCATAAAATGACAAAATGTGTCTAGAGAATTGTAACTTAGTTAAAACTACTACTAAAAAATGAGCCAAAAGACTTATCTATCCTTGGCCTTGTTTTATTCAACATTTTAAGTAATTATTTAAGTCTTGGAGCTTTTTACCTGCTCAGATCAGGATGTATTAGGCAAAAAGGCAATTCCAGAGAATCCCTGCCCATGTCCTCATTTCTTGGGTCTTGAGGTCCCTAGCCAGTCTGCTTCCTCTCCACCATCCTCCTATATGGAGTCCATTGTTGACTGAAATGTCATTATTCAAGACATGACTATGCTTACAAAAATAGCAGGCAGAAGGAAGAATAGAAGCCTCTTGAAAGGAAATTAAAAGAAAACATCATTCATTTAGATAGTGGTTATAAAGAATTATTGTCACTTATAGCTTTAAAGCCGCATACAATATTCTATTCTTTAAAACATTTAATACTTCCAGTTCCATGATAAGAGGGAAAAGATGCACTTTTCCCTACTTCTCCTGCAAAGTACAACTAAAAACTTTACGTATAAAACAAAGATAAGAGGACACTGAAAAGTAGAGAGGAAGCAGACTGGCTAGGGACCTCAAGACCCAAGGAAAGAGGACATGGGCATGAATTCTCTGGAATTGCCTTTTTGCCTAATACATCCTGATCTGAACAGGTAAAAAAAGCTCCAAGATTGCTCTCCTTTAACTAAAGGACCAGGAAAGGAGCAGCCTCACAAAAGAGGAAACTTTAAGACACTAACTACACTATTTCAGCCAAACACCACAGAAAAATATGATTACCATGTCCCCACCTCCACCATCAAAGGCCGAGAGAGTAGACTAGATTTCCACCCTTGCCAGGCTGTAACAAGGAACTCCCTCCCCCTAACCCCTACCAGGGTGGTGTAAGAAAAAGATCTGATGGGCAGATGGTACTTTTATCCAGCCCAATGGTAAGAAGCACCCCCCTCACCTCTTTATCATGGAGAAGGATAACAAAGTTCTCTACCTCTCCCAGGCAGGCAAGTTTGCAGAAGCTTAAGGGGAGTCTGCTGGCTTGGGATATGAGGAGGTTTGTCAAGACAGAAGATTTAAATAAGATCCAGTCTCATAACATAATACCCCAAATGTCCAGAATATAATTTGAAAAATCACTTGTCATAACAAGAACCAGGAAAATTTCAACTTGAACAAGAAAAGATAATCAACAGATGCCAACACCAAGGTGACACAGATGTTGGAATTACGTGACAAGGGTTTTAAATCAGCCATCACAAAAATATTTCAAAAAGCAATAAACACATGAAACAATAATGGAGTTTGGATGTGTTGTCCCCATGAAAACTCATGTGGGAATTTGATCCCCAATGTAGCAGTGTTGGAAACTGATTGAGTCATGGGGGCGGATCCCTCTGAATGGATTAATGCTCTCCCTGGGGGAGGGGGGAGTAATGAGTGAGTTCTTGCTCTATTAGTTCCTGCCAGAGCTTGTTGTTTAAAAAGACCCTGGCACTTCCTCTCTGTCTTGCTTTCCTCTCGCCATGTGATCTGCTTGTACCTGCCAGCTGCCTGCCATTTTCCACCATGAGTAAAAGCAGCCTGAGGCCTGTGCCAGATACAGCTGTCCCAGAATCGTAGGCCAAATAAACTCTGTTCCTTATAAATTATCCAGTCTCAGGTATTTCTGTTATAGCAACACAAACGGACTAATACAAACAAACAGACAAAAGTTTCAGCAAAGCAAAGAAATAGCATATAAAATATAATAAATGAAATTAAAACTCACTAGGTAGGCTTAACAGTAAAATGAAGATGATAGAAGAAAGCATCAGTGACCATGAAGATAAGAACAATTGAAATTATCCAATCTGAACAATAAAGAAAAAATAGACCAAAAAAAATGATCAGTGGCAAGCATGTGTAGGACTACAGATGATCCTTGACTTACAATGGGGTTATGTCCTGATAAACTCATCTCAAGTTGAAAAATCTTCCACATTTTGTTTACACACACACAGAGACACACACACACAGTGGAATATTATTCAGCCTTAAAAAGGAATGAAATCCTGGTACATACTAGAGCACGTATGAAACTTGAGGACATTATACTAAGTGAAATAAGCCAGTAACAAAAGGACAAACACTATATGATTTCACAAACATGAGGTACCTAGAATAGTCAAATTCGCAGAGATTGAAAGTAGAATGAAGGCTGTCAGGAAGTGGGAGGAGTGATGAAGGGAGAGTTGATTAATGGGTACAGTTTCAGTTTTGCAAGATGAAAAGAGTTCTGTAGATGAATGATGGTGATGGTAGCACAAAAATGTAAATGTACTTAAAAGTGGATGAAAAGTAAAGGTAAAGTGCATCATTAAAATATATCACCTTTCCCATGAGTCAACTAATCTAAAAATCAAATCACATAATTTCTAAACAGTCAAGCCTTTCTAACACAACATCTCTATGAATTAGTAATCAGAAAATGATGCAAACTACAATTTACTAACACAAAAATTCAAGACTTTCTTAGTATTCACTTCATCTTCAACTCCATTCCCACTCATATCCCTCTACAATTTCACCTAAATGGCTCAGTCTTCTTAGCCCTAGCTTTTTCACCATTGTCAAATTATACACAGAATAAGTAGGCTCAAATTTCTTTAAAATATTTATTTTATATATCTAGGATTTATATCAGTTTCTTAAAAAATATAATTTAGCTCCTCTTGTTTATAAACTCAAAACAAACGTCAAAGGATTTGAGAAGACTGGTCAAGAATACATAAATACTTCAGAAAATCATAAACATATAACATGAACATGAATAAAAACTACAATGTGTATAGTAAGAAATACAAGCAGATTCTTATGCATGATTCTACTTACCTGGGAAATGAAAATGGCCATTTTACAATCTTTACTACTAAAAACAAAAGTCTAAGTCCTTTACAGAATCTCTAAATAATGTATTCATTCAGGAAAATAATTTCATAATGTGTTAGAGCTGATGCTTT
>NW_007728194.1:75941-78010 GCF_000696425.1 Galeopterus variegatus | reverse complement strand
TTTGGAAGCATAAAGGGTGCTCTTAAAACTTTAAGCAAATTTCTAAAAACTAATTTTGAAAATGAAAATTCTGCAAACTGATTTTAAATTTTGAAAAATTTTTAGTGCAATAAGGGCTTTTACTATTTAAATGAAGTCTGACAATAATCACTCCCAGCTTTAATTTGGTTCTAAGTTCAAGTCTTCATATATGAAATTTTCTTTAAAAAAAAAAAAAAAAAGGACTTTCTACCTATTCTAAAAGCTTAGTTCAAAGCCTAAAAACATTTGAAGATGCTACTTTTTAGATAAATACAAATTCTGTGATAAACTAATTTGTATTAACATGTGTTGAATGTATCAATATGGATTTTGTGAATTTAAACTAATAAACATGTTACAACATAAACTGCATGTCAATATATGACATCTGTTTCCAAATTATATAGCATAAAAAAACACTCAAGTAATAAAATATAATAGGTTGACTTGGATGAAATATGTCTCTAAAATCTTGTGAAAATAAACTATTTACATCACTGCCTTCTGTGCTCTGGTATTAGAGTGTCCCTCAGATAACAGCATTCCATTTTCTTCTAAAATACTCATGAAATAATAAGCTCCCACAACCCCTTAGTATTATAATTAGAAAATAAGGCCGGCCCGTGGCTCACTCGGTAGAGTGCGGTGCTGATAACACCAAGGCCANGTATTGGTAATGGGTAACCCACTAATAATATATTGTAGGTATCTAAACTTAGAAACTAAAACTATTCTCAGGAGGCAAAATATTATGTCCTTTACTATTCCTTTTATCTTTATTTTTGATTACAGCTAAGATTTCCTCTGTGAGTAGGCTGTTGCTGACAAGCAGTGACTCAGCTTGTAATACCACTCACTTGTTTACAGGTTTTGAATGTTCTAAGGCATTATTACTAAATCAAAGAAGCTCGTTTATATTATCTGTTCCCATGAATTATTTAAAAGCATGAATAATTATTTTAAAGTAAGAATGTTGAATTCTTATACTACTCTGAACACGAAATTACACAATTGAAAAAAAAATGTTAAAGTTACTTAAAACTATTTAAAGACTATTTATTTCCTATTGGAGTGGCCTATGGTGTGTACTGCAGAGTCAAAAGGTCTAGGCTAGAATCCTCAGGTCACAGTGCTACTTTTCTTTTGGCTGTGTAATCCTATACAAATCACTTAACATATCTGACTCTCAGGGTCCTTCTCCACACAGTTTTTCTGAATATCAAAAGAGAAAACTTCTTGAAAATCTCTACAAATTATAACAATATAATAATAATATAATACCACATCAAAGTAAGATATTATTATAGCACTGTCAGTTACTATCCTTAAAATATATTTAAGAAATATATAATTCTTATATATAGTAAAATTTACATTACAATTTACAAAATTTAAATTTCAAAAGACTACGTTTTGGAGAGAGAGGCAGGAAAAAGGAATTTCATCAGATGAGGAAAACCTGCAAAGATCTTTTGTTTTCTGATTACATGGCTTTCTCACAAAGTTTAAAAATATGGAGAAAAAGCTTACATAGATATATAATTTAGAGATAAACCTTATACCTTATGTGGTCTTACTCCCTCATTTGAAAGATGAAAGAAGAAGAAAAAAAGACCCAGGAAGGTTAAGCAACTAAGGCAAAGCTTTCTGATTCTCAAAACATTTCCTTTTCCACCAAACCAGGTACTATGCAAACCTCTTTCTCAAAGAGCCTATCAAAATTGTAGCCAGTACTATTTAACAAAATTGCCAGTTTTCTCTATGTAAATCACAAACTCTCTAAGAACAGATACTCTTTTTACTCCTCTCTCTCCTATCAGTACCTAGCAAAACCTTAAACACATAATACTTACAGAGTATGTTACATTAAGTTTAATAGAAAAATGGAGTCTTAAGCACCTAAAAAGATGATCTACATCATTAGTTATTAGGGAAATGCAAATTAAAACCACAAAGACATACCACTACACACTTACTAAAATGGTTAAAAAACAAAACTAAACTAAGAAAAAAAAACGACACTGCCAAGTATCAATAAGGATTCAGAG
>NW_007728194.1:75384-75895 GCF_000696425.1 Galeopterus variegatus | reverse complement strand
CAAGACATACCACTACACACTTACTAAAATGGTTAAAAAACAAAACTAAACTAAGAAAAAAAAAAACGACACTGCCAAGTATCAATAAGGATTCAGAGCAACTGGAATTCTCATGCACTGCTGACTAAACTGCAAAACAGTATGGTCATTTTAGAAAAAGAGTTTGGCAATTTCTTACAATGTTAAACATATGCTTACCATATGAAGACATATTTCCACCCCAAAACCTGCACACAAATATTTATATCATCTTTATTCAGAATCACTGAAAACTGGAAATAATCCAAATGCCCATCAGCTGGTGAATGGATAAACAAACTGTGACATTCAACAATAAAAAGGGACAGACTACTGATACAAGCAATCACACAGATGAATTTCAAACACCTTATACTAGGTAAAAAGAAGTCAGACTCAATCATACATACTGTATGATTCCTCTTATATGATATTCTTTTTTTTTTTTTTTTGTCTTTTTTCGTGTCCGGCAACGGATTGCAACCCTCAGTGT
>NW_007728194.1:73022-74278 GCF_000696425.1 Galeopterus variegatus | reverse complement strand
AAAATTTTACTTTTTAATGCAACCTGGAACTGGGGTTATAATCAAGAGCTCCCCTTGATTAAATATTAAAATCTTAATTTTACTTGGAGCATTAGTGATATCCTTAGGAAGATTTCATTAATTCCCGAATTTAAAACATTCCTTGTGGTATTCTCATCACTGCATTGCTACTGCCACCACCAGAGTCACCACTCTCTAACACATTGCCACCTCTATCTTGCTGAGCTTCTGCCCAAAAGAAAGGGGTGAAACAGGTAGTTCTCTATACTACGGCTTCTCCGAAGCAGAATGTCCACAAATAGACCAGTGGTAAAGCGCTCAGGAAGCAACGAGCTAAGAATGTACCACGTACTAGAGAAAGGTTAACAAACTGCATCATTACAAGCCTTGTACTGTGGCTGTCAGTGAAAAATCAAAAGTTATCAGAAGTATACTGAACTTCTCACTTGCAAACTTCCCTTCCAGCACCAAGTGTGAGAAATTGTTCGGGACTTCAAAACAGATCTACAGTTCCATAGCACAGCTACTGGCACGTGAGGCCTATCTGCTTAGCCTATTTGAAGACTACAACCTATGTGTTATCCATACCAAATATGTCAAAATTATGCCAAAGGACATCCTGCCAAAANGCGGGAACCGGTCTGTATGTGGGATCCGAACCCTCGGTGGGAGCGCCACCGCACTCACAAGTGGCGCACTGTAGCAGTGCGCCACCGGGCCGGCCCTCTCTTATATGATATTCTGGAAAAGGCAAATTATGAGTACAGAAAACAGATCAGTGGTTGCCAGAGCCTGGCAGTAGGGTATGGGAGTTGACTACAAAAGACACAAGAGAACTTTAGGGGAAATATTCTATATCTTCATTATGGTGGTGGTTATACAACTGTATGAATTTGTCAAAAGTTATAAAACTGTATACCTTAAAAAGGTGAATGTTACTGTATGTAAATTATACTTCAATAAACCTGGCTTTAAAAAAGGCCTCATTCAAGCTCTTCTACTACCTGAGACCCTGAGAAACTTATTGAGCTTTTACGACTCTTATAGTTTTTCTCACTTAGGAAATGAAG
This sequence comes from Galeopterus variegatus, assembly GCF_000696425.1. Lineage (NCBI taxonomy): Eukaryota > Metazoa > Chordata > Mammalia > Dermoptera > Cynocephalidae > Galeopterus > Galeopterus variegatus. Next base: position 73,208 of record NW_007728194.1, on the reverse strand, counting down.
AGGCTGAAATACCTACCTACTACCTCCCTTTCAGTGTTGAAATTATATTACTCAATTGTAGAAACACATTCTGTGTCATATCTATTTCTCTTAGAACTCAAAATTATATTTGTGTCATGTTAATGGTAAATAAATATTTCAAGACACGTGAATTTAAAATGTCAAAATTAAATCAATAATATTTCT
>NW_007728194.1:35369-72156 GCF_000696425.1 Galeopterus variegatus | reverse complement strand
CAAACTTCCCTTCCAGCACCAAGTGTGAGAAATTGTTCGGGACTTCAAAACAGATCTACAGTTCCATAGCACAGCTACTGGCACGTGAGGCCTATCTGCTTAGCCTATTTGAAGACTACAACCTATGTGTTATCCATACCAAATATGTCAAAATTATGCCAAAGGACATCCTGCCAAAATGTGCTAAGATGCATTATGATGGGAAACATTTCATCCTTAAAAAACAAAAAAGTACCCAATTAAATGATTGCAAATGAGAAAAAAAAACAGGTGTGAGAATAGTTTAAATTAGCAAGTTTCCCCCTATTTTCATTTGTGTGTAACTTTTTAATATTAATGAGGGGGATATAAAACAGTCATGCAAGTAAAAACTGTTTCTGTGAATAAGTTTCAGCAATTAAACTTTATGATAATTATAAATAAATATGTTCACTTTTTCTGGGGGAAAAAATATATTTGTTGCCACATGATGTCTACACAATAAAAGTCTAAACTCTTTCTAGGCAATACAAAGCCTTTGGAATATTTAGACACAACCTGTCAGAACCATTTTCTCTTACTCAACCCAGGTGCCCCATGCATCTACATTAAATTTTTTGCCACTTCCTAAAATGCATTCCAAACTTTGGTGTTTAAAACGGTATTCCTTCTAACTAAAAGCTCTTCCAATCACCCTTTGCTATCTAGTTCAAACGTTACATTCTCTCACAGAATCCCCTAGATAAAGCCAACTGCTCCCTCCTGTATGGTCCCATCTTATTTCCATATTACACACTTGTCTTGTCAATGTCTCAACTAAAAGCTCTTCCAATCACCCTTTGCTATCTAGTTCAAACGTTACATTCTCTCACAGAACCCCCTAGATAAAGCCAACTGCTCCCTCCTGTATGGTCCCATCTTATTTCCATATTACACACTTGTCTTGTCACATGTCTTCCCATCTTATTTCCATATTACACACTTGTCTTGTCAATGTCTCTTCCATTAGACAAAACCAGCATTTACAACTAGGCCAGGTTTCTTAATCATCTTTGAATCTCTGGTTCTTGGCAGCTACTAACTCAGTGCTTAACTGGATGAATTCTACAGAATCAAGAGCCATGGAAATCTACATAAAGAAAGTGTATCTATGATTAAGCAAAAATGGGTATCGTTTGAAATAGGAAAGGTATTTATAGTCAAATTACAATGCTTTGGTTATACTAGAAAATTTCACCTAAGTCATAAATGAGGCTCATGGTTTTCCAAAAGATAAACCTATAATCTTTCCATAGGTATTAGATTTGCCGTATATAGAAAAATTTGAATTCTAGACCTTTTTCTTAATTGTATCACTTAACAGGCTTATTTAATTTTTCTCTACTGAAAAGCCACTATATTGATTTAATATGAGCATATTACATTAATATTTGAAAGACACGGCATTCTTATAGCAGTCAACTACACAGCATCAAAGTTAAAGCACGATCAATAATACAACTGACAGGGATAGACAGCCTCTTCCATTCACGTCAACTGATTCTTCTCAGAGTTATAGAAAATCAGAATTAACAAACATATAAAGTTCTCTCAGAAACAAACTATTCTGAACATGGATCCTGTTTTAAAATAACATGTCATACTGAATCCTTACAAACAAGTAATTTGTTAATCTAGTAATCTATTTTGACAACTATATACAATTTGGGTAAACCAAAAAACTGGTAAACAAAATTAGTATACAAAATTGGTTAACCAATTTTTCTTTGGACCCAATTAGTTTAAATAACTCAAAATATCTTTTATTTTTAATATCTGCACTTTGTTACATGTTCCAATTCTCAATTAAAGCATTAAGAATAGGTCTTACTGGATCATATAAGAGAACCCATCGAATCTAACAATCATTTAGGATAACAATCATTTATAGACAATAAGATATTTAGCTGACAGGTTGTAATCAGAACTATAACTTCAAATGACCAGCATAACTAAAATATAACTTCATTTTCTTTTAATCAACAAATATTTATTGGATGACAACAACGAACAGCACACTGTCCTGGCCTCTGGGGAGGATCAAAGGATGAAGTTAATAACAGTAATGAAGGTAGTAACAGAAGGTAGTAACAGCTAACCTTTATTGAGTACTTATCATATGCAAGGCACTTTCCATGTATTGACTCATTTATCTTCCCAACAATGCTAGGAGGTAGTTACTATTATCCTTATTTAACTAAGGTACTGAGAGGTTAAGCAACTTGCCCAAGGTTACACAGGTGATATTTGAATCTAGGGACTCTGCCTGTGGTGTCCTGACTTTGAGGAACTTCTAACCTAATAAAAACATTAACACAAATAACAAGTAACTTACTTATACTTAAGAAAGAGGTAGAATTTTTCAGATGCCAAAAGATACAGGGCCATGGGATTTCAGTTAGACAAATGCAATTAGGTTCAGAGAGGAGAATCAGGAAAGATTTCATGTAGGAAGTAAGAGGGGCTGGATTTTGCTCGTCAAAAAGGATTTTAAGAACATGTTCTAAAGAACATCAAAATTTGAGACATGCACCTCAGTCATTTTCATAAAAACTATAATCTCTCAACAGCCAGTTATATTAACGATAGTTCTGTGTAAATGAAAACGTTCATATCCATGGCTACTTTATGTATGTATGGTTCAATTTAGTTCCATTAAACAAAAGAATAAGGCAATTATTATTGCTCCCACACCTAGAAAGAAAGTAAATGGAAGTATGCAATAGGGCAGACAGGAGACATCTGTTTACTTATACTACATCTATATTCATCCCTTCTTACACTATACCAGTAGAAAACTAGGCTCCGGAAAAAAACATGCTCTTTAAGAATCTTGATGTGAAAGATCACATCTTTTTGTCAATTATTTGTCATCTTTGCCAGATACTATCATTTTGCAAAAGATTTTTTTACAATGGAGAATGTTTGTACATTAGATTTTAAGCCAGCAATTCCTGGAGAGAACACTTCAAAATCTGTATAATAAAACCTTATAAAAGAATATGCCTCTGCATATCATGATACCAAAACATGCTGCCTGAACTGAAGAAGATCCTTAACATACCAATAATTTATTTTAAAAGTAGATGTTTTGACAACTTTAATTTACAATAGGTATTTAAATATCTATCTAATGCTATCTATGTTTTTGCAACCCTCTATTTTCGATGCATTCTTTTCTTTTCAACTTGGGCTATGGTGGTATCCACTACTCTGGAAATGTACAAACTCCTGCCCTCTAGTTTGGGAAAAAATGAGTGTCTGGGCACTAAGAAACAGAAAGTTTATGTGACTAATACAATAAAAGGGAAAATAAAAAAGAGGCAAGAATCCTAAGTACTTAAATAGTTTTCAGGTAAAGTCAAAGTTCACCTATTTAAAACTCCTTAAAAACTGGATGATAAAAAGAAATACTTCTTAGTATTTGCTCAGGGCAAAGGCATCAACATGACACATGAACACATATAGCACATCTGGGGAAGAGCAACTAATTTAGTGAAATGTGGTTCAAACAAAATTGGCTTGGGGCAGAAGACGAAAACGTCAAGCTAGGAATTTCAGCTTAAAGAGGATAGACTGAATACAAGCATTTACCTCTGATAATTCCCAAATATTTCTAAAACAAGAGTAAGGAAACTTTTTAAAGAACACAAAGCCATAAGAAACAGAAACAATTTTAGAAGCCAGAAGGCAGAACAAGTAGTAATGACTATTATACCTGAGAAGGTGGAATCCCACGTTAACCTAGAGGAAAGCCGAAGACACTTGGTTTATATCACATTTACATTTACACCAAAAGATGTCTAAACTCCTTGCATAAGTAGTTGATTTCAGGGTTGGGGCAGGGAAAATATAAGATGGGCTGAAGCATATATGGTGCCAGGAAGTAATAAAGTGCTCTAAAAGCATGGATAAGCACAGCAGCCAACCCAAAAGAGCTTCCCCTGACCTAAATTAGAACAGTTTGAGGAACGAAATAAATGATAGTACTGGGTTATAAACAAAGCATAAAATAAATACCCATAAGTCCATATTGATATAAATAATTAAGTAAATAAACGGGGGAGAGGGGACAACTCCTCACAGAAGAATCTCAATTAATAAATGTAGAAATGAGGGAAATAGAAAAATCACTATTAGAATACTGCAGTAATAATTGCTGCAGACAAGACCCACAAATGAATGCTGAAATTAGTGAGCAGAAATTTAAGAAGAAAAAGGACTGCATGCTCTCAAAGAATTACTTAGAATAGTAACTTTAATTGGAAAAACCTAGTAGACAGCACCTTAACCAAGTGACCAAGGTTAACTTCACCAGTAGTACATATCAACATCATGTCCCTCATTACTCTCCCCACAGGATGCACGAGGACACATCACGTCTGTGATATATCCTTCATGTTAATTCATTAACCTCACTCTACTCATGAGAAAGCATCAGACAAACCGTAATTAAGTGCTATTCCACAAAATAACTGACCAGTACTCTTCAAATGTTAAGGTCATGAAAGAGAAGGAAAGACTGAAAAATTATCATACATAAAAGGAGCCATGACAACTAAATGCAATGTGGGATCCTGAATTTGGATCTTGGAACAAAAAAGGACATTAGTGGAAAAACTGGTAAAATCTGAATAAATTCTGTAGTGTAGTTAATAGTATCGTACTATTTTAAATACTATTATAAAAGTTAATTTATTACTTCTGGTAACTGTTCTATCATTATATAAGATGTTAAGAAGAAGCTGGGTGAAGGTTATACAGGAACTTTGTATTCTTTCTGCAACTCTTCTAAAATAAATTAAAAAAAAAAAAAAGAGGCTCAGGGACTGGCAGTTTCAGATACCCTGGGAGTGAGGGTGGAGTCCAAATTAAGAGAACTGACAAGTCTGAGGAGCAATAAGAACTTCCAGATCCCCTCTTCTACTCTGCAACCCTTCCTAACAAGACTAAACAATCTCTGGAGAGCATAAAACAGGGTATATCTGGATTAGAAGACGCCAGGCACAATTGAATTTAAAGGGTGCCATACTGAAAACTAGGGAATTAAGTGAAAGTTTATCTGCGTACTTAATGATAAGAGCTAAAACCTCTTTTCCTACTTAGCCCCCAAGCTTGTTCCCTTCCCAGCAAAAGATCAGAAGTTTTTTCTGAGAAATCATTCCAGCACAAGAGAAAAGATGTCACTGGGTGCTATGGTCTGAATGTTTTTGTATCTCTAAAATTCATATGTTGAACCCTAATCACCAATATGATGATATTAAGACATGGGGACTTTGGGAGATGATTAAATCATAAGGGCAGAGCCCTCATAAATGAGATTAGTGCCCTTATAAAAGAGGCTCCAGAGAGCTGCTTTATCCCGTTCCACCATGTGAGGACAGAATGAGAAGATGCTGCTCTATGAACCAGGAAGTGGGCCTTCGCCAGACACTGAATCTGCCAGCACCTTCATCTTGGACTTCCCAGCTGCTAGAACTATGAGAAATAAATTTCTAAAGATGCTGCTCTATGAACCAGGAAGTGGGCCTTCGCCAGACACTGAATCTGCCAGCACCTTGATCTTGGACTTCCCAGCTGCTAGAACTATGAGAAATAAATTTCTATTTTTTATAAACCACCCAGTTTATGTTATTTTGTTATAGCAGCCCAAACGGACTAAGACACTGGCAGTCTGCAAGGAAATTATCAAGACATATCACCCTACAGGGAAAACCTTAATCACCCACTGGCAGAGCTTCCATTCAGCTTTTAAAGGCCCCTCTCTTAAATAAACATAGACTTCCAAGGATCATCAGAAATGTAACTGAAAGCATCTAATATGAAAGACAAAGTTCAAAGCAAACAAACAGAAAAAGGAAATTTGGAGGAAAGAAAGAATATGCAAGGAAGAAAACTACCAACATTTCCTGAGAGAAAAGACATAACATCCATAAAATAAATACAGGATATTACTTAAAATTTTTTTCAGGAAAAAAAGAGAGCTTGAATTATACATATTATAGCAGAAATAAATACATTTATGTATACAATTATACATGTTATGGCAGAAATAAAACATTAGTAGAAGAATTGGAAGATAAAGTTGAGAAAAATCTCCCAGAGAGCAGAGAAAAAAAGAAAAAGAAATGGAAAATAGATGAAAACAGACAAATAGAGAAACCAGTCAGTAGGCCCAGCATCTAAACAACAGAAATTCAAGAGAGAGAACAGAGAAAAGGAGAAAAAATCAAAGAAATTATTTCAGGAAATTTTCCAGAACTGATAAGATAAATTCCATATTGAACAGGATTGCCCTGAAGCTAGCAGAATGGATAAAAACAGACCTACGCCACACTAGATAATACAGGAATTTCAGAACTCTAGGGACGATTCACTAAGCCTCCAGAGAGGGAAAAAATATTTCAGAATAGTGGAAAAAAATCTTCTAGGCATCTGATGTCTCAAGAACAACACTGAAAAACAAAAGATAGCAGAGCAATGCCTTCAAAATTCTGAGAAAAAAATTATTTCTCACTGAGAATTCTTTGCCCAGCTAATCTAACTATACAACAAGAGGGAAGAAACAACATTTTCAAACGTGTTAGGTCTTGAATAAATTATATCCCATCCAGAAAGCTATTAAAAGTGGTCCTCCAAAATGAGAAAGCAAAAAAAGAAAGACGAAGACAATCAGATATCATGGACCTTCAAAAAGTTCATGGAAAGGTTCATATCATCTTTTCATTCTATTTTCCACAAACTTTTTGAGGTACCCTGGTACAGAAACAAGGGCTCCCATACAAGAGACAACTGAGGGGAATTGCCAAGATGATAGTAAAGCAAATCCTCTATTTTCCACAAACTTTTTGAGGTACCCTGGTACAGAAACAAGGGCTCCCATACAAGAGAGAACTGAGGGGAATTGCCAAGATGATAGTAAAGCAAATCTAAGACAACAGCAGCACTGAAGTTCTAGATTTAACAAGTTCAGTTTGCAGCAGATCAAAAGGCCCTAGGAAAGAGTTCCTTACAAAGTCAAAATTGGTAGGTTTGAACACTGGAGGAGATTTATACACTTGAAAGAGAGTTTGAGCCAAATCATGGTTTCTCAACATCGGTACTATTGACTTATGGGCCACATAATTTTTTTTGTGGGATGTTATCCTGTGCAGTATAGGATGACGTTTGGCAGCATACCTGTCTTCTACCCACTAAATGCTAGTAGCACACCCCCCTGCTCTCTCACGCCATCTCTCAACATTGCCAAATGTCCTCTGAGGGAAAAATGGCCCTCAGCTGAGAAACACTTGGCTAAATTAATAAACATAAAAAATTAAGCAAAACAAATTTTTAAGAATTATTAACTCAGGGAAAACAAAATGTACAGGAAGGAAAATAATGACAGTAAACTACATGGCTCAGCTGTGAATACATAGTTCACAGTCACAGTGATACAAACATTGAAAATACTAATGTATCCAAACAAATTTACAATATGACAACATTGGGAGCACTGGGCAGGGTTGAGAATTGTGTTTTTGTGTGGTTAGGGATAGTGGTAAACCATGTTCCATTGTGGGAAGTCAGTAAACTGCAAAATCAAGAAAGAGCACTATAAAAATGCTAGTTTGAAATATGAAGATAAGTATCAAAAGAGTAAGTTGAAAGTGGCTGCCTCTGGGGGGTGAAGAGGAATTTGCAGAGGACTATTGTTCTCGTAAATAGTTCTGCAGAGCTATTTAACTCATAATTATGTGCATGCATAACTTTCATAAAAATTAAATTTAAAAAATTCAGTTGAGGCCAGATTATGATGGACTTTCCTACTGGTTAAGGCCATCCTAATTTAGAATCAAACAGCTATATATCTTTGAACAAGTTACTTAACCTCCATAAGCCTTAGTTTCTTCATATGTAAAATGTATAATGAATGATAATAGATGCTTTAAAAGGACTGCTATAGGGATTAAATGAGATAATGCATGTGAACTGTTTAGCATAGTGTCTGGCACATGGTATTTTTAAATTTAATTTAATTCAACTTACTATTAATTCAGTTTACTATTAATTCAATTTACCATTAATTAATTAATTATTAATTCAGTTTACAATCAGAGGGTAATAATTATAAACTTTAAGTCGGGTAAATCATAATCTCATCTATTTTAGAAAGTAATTCTGGCAGTTGTGGGGAGGATGGCTAGGAAAGGGAAGAGCCTGGAAGCAGAGTGACCATTTCGAAGGATTACATTTAAGTAAAAAAATAATTAGATGGAGGTAGAGCCATGGAGAGAAAAACTGTATGTGAGAAAAAGAAAAAAAGGGGGAGTCAAAAAAATGTCCTAACTTATGCAAATAAATGGATGGCAATGACACTTACTGAACAGGAGAACACAAAGAATTATTTTGGGAGGAGGAACTTCTCCGGAGAGAAGAGAAATGAGTTTGATATCACCCATATTTAATCTGTGAATTCTAGAATACAACCAAGTAAAGATATCTAGTATTCAGTTAGAAATCTGAATCTAGAGGAGAGATCAGGACTGGAGATAAAAATGTGTAAATCACAATCAAAGGTTGAAGCTATACAAGTGGATCAGATTACTCAAGGCACATATTCAGAGCAAGAAGACGGGAAAAATAAAAACCATGAGCATAAAAACAAAACAAACAAAAAAACAATATAATTGTCTACCTCAAAAACTATAATATAATAATTTAATTTTTAAAAAAATAATTTACACGCTCATTTTTGAAATATGTAAAGAAGTCTAAATATAGCCCAATAATCCAGACATCCAGAAATAACAACTGTTAATATTTTAGTGTATTCCTTCTACTCTTTCAATGCATTTAAACCTAAATTGTTGATTTTTTCCTTGACAATGCTGGAATCATATACAACTCTGCATTCAGCTTTTTTCACTTTATTAAATGAGAATTCCCAATGATATCTAAAATACTGACTTTTATTAAACGCTCCCATTTATTTAAAACACTGATAGTATAACTTAACATACTTGCCTCTTACTGGTAAAAAAGAATCAACACCTGAAATTTAAGAAAAAGACTCACTTTAAAAGAAGCCCCCAAACCAAGAATGACCATTGCAGCGCATTTCCTCAAGTAATTTAATTAGGAGAAATAAAAATTAAAGAACATTCATTTGATGTGTTCCATAATAGATATTTATAAATGGATTTTGTAAGAAATCAGACAACAGAGATGAAAAACAAGTTTTTTGTTTCTTGGGGATCTTTCAATATCAATGCCCCTTATATAGCTGTAAGGTTGCCGGGAGGAGATATTTATAAATGGATTTTGTAAGAAATCAGACAACAGAGATGAAAAACAAGTTTTTTGTTGCTTGGGGATCTTTCAATATCAATGCCCCTTATATAGCTGTAAGGTTGCCGGGAGGATCAAATAAGTTAACATACACAAAGCACATAAAATGGTATCTGGCATATAAATAAATGCTCAATAAATACTGGTTATTACTATCATCATCATTCGATGCCAAAAACCAGTTCCAGACAGAGTAGTAGTTACTGCATGGAAAGAAATGAGAAAAAAATCCACTGAGATAAGGAATTTACATTTCTACTCTTTTTCTTTCATTTTTTCCACCTTCTCTATATAGTCATGCGCTGCATAATGACATCTGGGTCAACAATGGACTGCATATGTAACAGTGGTCCCATAAGATTATAATACCATTTTTACTGTACCTTTTCTGTATTTAGATTCACAAATACTTACCGTTGTGTTACAATTCAGTACAGCAATATGCTGTACAGACAGGTTTGTAGCCTAGGAGCAACAAGCCTATACCATACAGACAAGGTATGTAGTGGGATATACCATTTAGGTTTGTTAAGGTACACTCTATGGTGTTTGCACAATGACAAAATGGCCTAACATAGCATTTCTCAGAACACATCCCTGCCGTTAAATGACACCTGACTATATTTATATACTCCATGGGCACCATTTTAAGTATTGCAGTGAATATGTACCTTATCCTTAATTATACTATAAGATACTTGAAAAAAGAATGAATTTTGTCTATTCAAAGTTTTCTCTATATGGCAAATTACAATAATATGCACAGTGAGTACTCAATAAATATTAATGTCACAAATCCTCATAAGGAAACAGAATAATAAAACAACCAAAATATAATTAAAATTGGAAAATATCATAGTCTAGCAGAGTGAAACAGTGAGGCGAAAAGCTTTGTTGTTCACCACAATGAACAGACCATACTCTTTGCTCTTTTCTGGGTACAACAATTTAGGAAGAATACTAAAACCACTGGATTATGTCCAAAAGAGAACAACTGAAAACAGCTAAAGAACTGACAATGCTTGGACCCCAGAACAGAGGGGTTAACCCTCCTGCTTCCCTCCTCCATTTTCAACAATGAGAAAAGCTATCCTATGGGAAACACTTTAAGATTTCTGCGTTGTCCAGAGGCAACTATAAAAAATGGCAGTTACAGAAATCTAGACTTCTCTCAACTCAAAAACTCTCTTCTAAGACAAAAATCTCTTCTAAGACAAAGATGTTATCAGACATTAGTCATGAAGGTATTCAAGCAAAAGTTGGAAAACAGCTTCCCAATGATACTGTGGAAAAGCTCCAAGCAGAGGATAATTGGTTAGAATTCTAAGTTTCCTTACAACCCTGTAACCACATCAGCAAACATTTACTACCTGCTCTAGGAAGGACACTGTCCTAGACCTGTAATATATACAAAAATAAAAAGCAAAGAGAGAGAGAAAAACACACAAACATCTCTGCTGTCAAAAAATTCACAACGAATAATGCACATTACAGTTTGAGACCATAACAGATGTTGCAAGGCACTACTTATTAATTGCCAAATAAATTTTACTTACATATAAAGGTCTTCTAGCAGGGAGAAATCCTTAAGATTAAAATGGTCAGAAAAGGTTTTTTAGAATGAGGTTCTTATAGAAAAATCTATATGAAGGTTTTGAACAGGTGGGGAGAAGCAGGAAAGAGGGGCCAGCACAAATAGAAGTAAAAAGCAAGTTAGAAAGAAACTTGTTTGGCTACATTAAAAACTTGTTTCATGAGAGAAGAGATAAGCTGGAAGAGCAGGTTGTAGCCAGAAATCAACTGTACTGGGGCCTTGAATACCAAGCTAAGTAGTTTCAAATGTATCCTGCATATTGTCTCTGTAGCAACTACTCAACTCTGCTGTTGCAGCCACTGAAAATAGTAAATAAATGGCATGGCTGTGTTCCAGTACTGAAATTCGAATTCCGTATATTTTCACATGTCACAGAATATTATTATTCTTCTGATTTCTTTTTTCTTTGACAATTTAAAAAATGTAAAAACCTTTCTTAACTCATGGGCCATACAAACAGAGGCAGTGAGTTAGATTTGGCCCATGGACCATGTTTTGCCAACCCCTCTACTACACTAAGCTGCTTTCTTTAGCAGTCCTCTAAGGTACATTTGTCTTTGAGTTTCTGGGACTAGAATAATATATTATTCTCTCAACAACTATACACACTCACACATGCAAACACACATTCATGCACACATGCACACACCTAACCAAGATGTATGAGTAAATCTAGCAGAAGTCAGAGGTTCCCTATGCAAAGGTCCTCAAAAAAACCTAGATTGTTGATAATAAGCCATTAGAATACATGGAAGACATTTTTTAATTCTGCAATTTATTTTCACATGGTGTATGTACTTAGAGAGTTACAAACTATTCTAACAGAGCCTGTAGGTTCCAGGGAGAGACATGTAAAATAGAGTATAATCAAGTAATAATAGTAAGAGACATAAGTTCTAGTCCTAGCTCTGCCATTTACTCATTTTTTGACCCTGAACAAGTCAAGTTCAATCCTCTGGCCCTAATTACCTCATCTATAAAGTGAAGAGGTTTAACTGACTAGGTAATCACTATGCTCTCTCTTAGTTTTAGCACTGTATGATTCTATTACTACTAAAAAGGACCAGTCAGGGAATGACAATGATCAAACAAAAGTGGTCAATAAGAACAGAAAAAAAGGAGAGAAAAGCCTTGACTATATGAGTGGGCAGATAGGACAAATAGGGAGAAAAAAGACCAGAAAAGTGCAGTATTACTAAAATCAAGGATTTTAAAAAAAATTATCAAATCTACATAAAATTCAAGGAAGAGGAGAAGCAAGGAAAAAGCCAATGAATTTGGTCATTTAAGAAATCACTGGTGACCTTCAGGAACACAATTTCCAGTAATCCTGAAGCAAATATGGAAGTGGAGGCAACCATGTGGATGAAGAATGAGCATGGTCATCAAAGAAGAAAAAACTCATTGGATAGCTAAAAAAGGCAAGGACCTGAAATGACCGTCTTAAGATTTGAAAGTACTGTGCACACTTCCAGAAATCATGAAAGGAACCAGGGAAAAAGAAGACATGATGAGACTAAAGAATAGATAATAAAGGCATATGGTTCAGAAAAAGTAGAAAGAAAAAAAAAGTTGTGATGAGTTTGAAGCCTCAGGTAAGGGAGTTAGTCTTAAAGGAGAGGCATTTATTCTTTAAACTTCCAAAAGGTAAAAGAAGCATAACAGTATCAATTTTTACATAACAGATATGTTTCCGTTTAGCTGTATATCTATATCATGTTTTCTATATATCAAATCATTAGGGAAATAAATCTAATGTTGGGTTTTCTTAAAGCAGAGTTCCACCTATGTTATATTTTCTAATGGTCAAAAAATTAAGAAAGGATTAACTTTGCTTTTTATACGAATAAAACCCAGCAATACGTAGCTCTAAAAGGAAATACAGGTTCATACTTTTCTTACAGCATCCATCACTTCCTTCCTTGCATAAGAGTTACTTATGTAGTAAAGTACCTAGCCCTAGTTGAAGCTCAATGAATACTAGTATTCTCTTTCTTAGTAGCTTAGAAAGCTCCCTAGGCAAGAATTTTGATTAATTCATCTGTTTATCTGGCTTTGCACAGAGTTGGTGATGCTTGATGAATAAATACTGACACATAACTCTGCCTTGTAAAAAAAAAAACTGTCCTTGCAAAACGACTATCACTGTCCATCTGATAAAGTTGGGAAAATATTTGTATCATATAGATATACAACTCCAATAATATCACTTTTGCATAGTGTCAAAGCTTACTTAAGTAGCAATGAATTGCTACAAAGCAACTAAAAAAGACAAAAAAAAAAAGTTAAGAATTTGTAATGACCACTCATAAATATTAAGATCCTATATAGCTCATTTCAACTCCATTTGCCTCTATTTAAGGTATATGAGAAATAAAAATCCAAAACATTAGCTTGATGATCAGCCAGTTAAAAATACACCTTTGAAAACGCTGAAGATATTTATAAGGCCAACAGAGATACTATTAATACATTGAAATTCACTGGCCAGTGCTGGATTCTACTACTTAAATCAACTTAATCTACAACTATTCACGAGAAGCCAAGAAGTCAAGGTTTCTCATATCACTTTCTTTTAAGAATTTAAGAAGTCACCCAAATTGGCATACACAACCCAACTATAAAAAAAAAAAAAAAAAGTAGTTCAGCTATCCATATGGTAATATTCAGCTAGCTCCTACCTTTACATGAAAGTTCCACTTACTACTTTTCAACGATCTTTGCTAGGCCCCATTTAGGCAGGCCTATAGTACTACCAAGTAAGAGCAGTTGAAAAAAAGTAACAGTTAACTCTGCCCTCCCACAGATCTCGACTTGGGTGTAGATTTCACAAGCCCCGAAAGCTATACACTGCCACTGTCAAAACCAGAAGAAGCACCGTCACCCTGTTGTGCCCATCGGCAACCGATCTAGACTGTTTCTGTGAAATGATCTATCTCTCGGCTCGACATGTTAAATAAGTACTTAAAAGGCCACCTTATCCCCCAAGGCAGGACCTGAATTCTGGCAGTCCGTTCCTTTATCCATCCAGCCCCACAAACCCGAGGGGGAAGGTCTCCGCTCCCCGGCGCCCCAGACCCAGCGGGTCTCCCAACTGATCGCCGCACCCACCACCCACCCTCCATCACCACCACCCACCTCCTCCTTCCCCCACAGCCGAGCCCGCACACGAGCCGGGCCCGCAGCCGGCCCCTCGCCCGGGCCTGCGCTGCCTCGAGCGGCCGCAGGCCTCGGGCCTAGCCTCCTCCGCTGGCCCCTCACCTCTTTCGGGACCAGTTGGTTCTCCTCGCCAGGCACCATCGCTCAGACTCCGGCCGCTCCTCTCCGCCCTGCCAGGGACGGCGGAGGGTGGCGGCGGCTCTATCTCAGGAGAGAATAGCAGCGGCAGTCATCCTCTCCGCCGCCTGCGCTCCAGCAACTGCGGAGGCCTCAGCTTGGGCCTCAGACACCAGCGTGCAGACACCGACCCAGGGCTCGGCTGCCGCTGCCCCCGCCGCCGCCGCCGCCTTCGTCGTCGGCCCCTCCCCCAGCCAGCTGCAATCAATGGAAAAATGGCGGCGGCCGCTCTCGCGAGAATTCGGGCGTCGGGCTGAGAGCCCGGTGCCCGGCGCCCGGAGGTGACCAAGCTGTTATTGCTCGTTTTTAATCACCTCCGCTCTTACTCAGCCCCGGGATATACAGAATTGGTTGAGCGGCCATGCAAACGCTATTTGTTAGAGGAAACTGGACCTTCCATCTTGGGACTCCCTCTGCCGGCAAGGAAAGGACCAGGCCCCAGCACCCCCCACGCCTTCTCGAGTTCTTCCGACTCGCTGCGCATCAGGGAACGATTTGAGCCAAAAACCCTTTCTCTGACCCTCACACTCTTCTCGAACGTCATCCCTTCTTCAAATACCCCTAGGCTCTTCCTGGTAGAGAAACGACCACGGGCTACCTCCCGGCCTCTGCCCTCAGACTCGGCTCTGGCCCCTCCAGGAAGAATGGACTGCGTTTTATTTGCTTTCTCTCACTCCCCTATCGATCTGTCCCCTCTCTTCCCACCCTCTTTCTCACGGCCCCCGGCTGGAGAGACTTCGGGGCCCATCCCCTGCTATGCTACGGGAGGCAACACCCCTTTCCCCTGTGAAGTGGCGTCACCACCGCCCCCCTCCCCACCCGTTACACTGGAGAAGTGCTCCCCTGTCCGCTCCAGGAAACGTCCTTCTCCAGCGGGGCCAAGCGTGCGACCTAGATAGCCTCTGAGAGTCGGCTGCAGTATGCAGCACTCTATGATCTTTACAGATGTTTTTAGAGATCTTTAATCTCCTCTGTCAGTAGGCATTGTGCTCTATTATACTAAACAGATTTTGCAATAGTCATTTTCGCAAATCCTTCTTCCATGATGAAGACTTGGCGGGGCGTCCTTCATGAAGACTTCCACGGATACCGTGATCTTAAAGCATGCTGCGATAATATAATCCTCCCATGTTCCTAACACCCACAGCATTGACTACCTGTACCTGTGTTCTCCAACCTTTTGTTGATCATACTCCCCTGTTATCAAAAAAATGGTATCCATATACTTATGTAAGTTATGGACATGTCCCTGCTGTGAACGGCATTACAAAACATTGGTAGGAAGGATAAGGATGGAAAAACCATTTAAAATAACTGACATTTTTTATATGAATGGTATAAAAAAAATTTGTTACTCCCACTAAAAATATTTAGTGAACTCGCTATGATTGACTAGATTTCATTAGTCTTAAAAATCTTTAATACTTTGTGAAGTAGTTATTAAAATGTCTGTTCAATGTTCAGGTTATTTCTGTACATGGTTTTAATGGCTGTCATAAGCTGAAAAAAGGTAACTCACAAAGCTGTAGATCCTAATGGAAAGATCTGGCTGCTCTTACTAATGCCAATAACCCATTTTTATCAGTTCCATCCACCAAGTATGCAAAGGTTTTTGTTGAAATTCAACTAGTAATTTTCCATCTTCCTTGATAACAACCAAGCGATGTTGCATTTTTACATTTTTAACGAATGGCCTCAAAACTCTTTGGAATAAATTGCTCATATTTTTTAATAGGTTGAAAAATTCTGTCTTCTAGTTTAAGTGTACATGTATGAGGTATTTTAGGAGTACTGATCATGTCTTTAAATTTTTGATATTTTGCTCATCGTGGATTTTTAAAATTAATTTTAACTTTTGAAAATATTACATTAAGATTATTTATCTTGATTATCTTGATGCCCCCTTAAATTTTGCACCCGAGTTGAATGACTCACTTGCCTCACCATAGTCCCAACCTTGGGTAGCACACACACATCATTTATGCATCAAAATCACATAATGGGAATATTTCCAAATCTCTTTTTTTCAAAATGTTATCCCCATTACTTAGTAAGGTGGCATCTCTAGAGCTCATGCTAAAAGTAGAAGTGTCATCTCTTATCATCATCTTTTTTTGCTTATGCTTGCATCATTATCTCCAACTCATGTTTTCTTTCCGGAAATATTTTTATAGCCACTTTCATTTTAGTAAAAGTTGTTTTAATGAAATAATAATGTAATTGATAAATCTACTTAACACAGCACGCATAAACTGGAATAAATCCACAATATACTAAAAGAAAATAAAATGAAGGAATGAATCCCTGAATTATTCTCCACATTTGAGAATGCACACTTTTCACTCAGGAATACTGAGATGGCAGTGTTGGTCTATATATTAAATATTAGCGATGCTTCATTTTTTTGTTTTTAGATAAAAATAAATATAAAAAGAAGTTCTAATATTTTCTTTTCACAATCCACCTTCTCAGGTTGCACACTCCTCTCTTTAGAGCCTGATAGCTCAGTAGGTATACAATAAATATTTGTGGGATAAGTATATGAATGCATAAATTAATGAATAAATGTACTAATATAAATATATGGCTAGCCCTCTTAGTATATCGTTACTGATTACATGTAGATATGCTTATTTATATGTGAATTTTATATTTCTAGTCCTGACTCTCCCATGAGCTCTAAACGCATATATCCATCTACTTCTTTGATGGCTGAAAAACACCTAAAACTTAAACTTGACCTAAACAGAAAATTTGATTTCTAAGCCTGCCCCACCTCTCTCATGCAACATATCCTCCATTGGTTCTCCCCAGCCTTGATAAATTACATCATCATCAAACCAAAATCCTGAGAATCTTTAGCATTAGCATGTGCTATTGCTTCCACCTCTGGAACATATCCCACATACATCTACTTCTGTCTATATCCACACTGCCCATCCCACTCCGATCACCCTACTTTCTTGCCTGTACTACTGCAATTGCCCCCTAACTGGGCTCCTGGTTTCTACTCTTATCCCTCAACAATCCACACTCCACACAGCAACCAGAGTGCTCTTTTAAAAATGACCCAAACACTCTTCCCTTAGTGAGCTTTTTAAATAAATAAAGTTTGTCTCTGTCCCAAAGCCTTCGCACAAGTTATTCCCTTTCCCTGAAATGTTCTTCCCCCAGATCTTTGCTCTCATTTAGTTGTCTTGCCATTGAGCTTTCCAAATGTTACCTCCTTGAAGAGGTCTTTCGTGACCATCCAGTCACAACTGGTTATCCTTAGTGCATCCTGAGTACCTAGAACAGTGCCTGGCACATAGTGGGTGCTTAACGAATTTTTGTTGAATTAATGAGATTCACTTAAAAAAATTTGCCAGGACTGGTATAGTCAGAGGCTGATGCTTTTTCCTTATAATTTCTTTGGGAATATTTTCTTTTTTCTCTTCATTTTATCATGTTCATAGTATAACCCCAGTCAAACATTTTTAAAAAAACACCCTCCACCACAGTGGTACATTTCTTGCAATTGATGAACCTACAATGACACATCATTATCACCCAAAGTCCATAGTTTACAGTAAGATTTATTCTTGGTGTTGTGCATTCTACGGGTTTTGACGAATATCTAATGACACGTATGTCATTATTGTATCATACAGAATAGTTTCACCACCCTAAAAATCCTCTGCGTTCTGCCTATTCATCCCTTCCTCCTCCCTAACTCCTTGCAATCACTGATCTTTTTACTGTCTTCATAGTTTTGCCTTTTCTGGAGTGTCACATAATTGGAATCATATGATATATAGTCTTTTCAGATTGTCTTCTTTCACTTAGAAATATGGCTTTAAGTTTCCTTCACGTCCTTTCACGGCTTGATAGCTTATTTCTTTTTACTGACAAATAATATTTCATCATCTGGATGTTTCACCTTTCACTTACCTAAAAGACATCTTCGTTGCTTCCAAGTTTTGGTAATTATGAAAAAAGCCAATATAAACATTTATGTTCATGTTTTTGTATAGGCATAAGTTTTCAGTTCATTTAAGGAAATACCAAGGAGCCTGGCTGCTGGATTGTATGGCAAGGGTATGTTTAGTTTTGTAGGAAACAGCCAAACTGTTGCACTCTCTTTGTCACCTCTCTTCCCCTGGGTGATGGAGATGCAAAGGATTACTCAAAGCCCATTTCTTGTGAGCAGTGAGAAACCCCGAAGGGGTTAATTTCCTGGAACTCTCAAGAGAAAGTCCTTCCTCCTTGGGAAATTAACACCAGACTGAGGTTTTCTCCCTGTATTTATTCTCCAGGCAGGAAAGTTACAGAAAAGGAACATAGGTGGAGTTATGGCTAAGTATAGTTTAACAATAGAGGCTGGTAACATCAGTGAAATAAAGTGACTTTCCATAATGCAGTGTGCAAAAGGTTAAGTTGATCCACCAACAAAAGCTTGTTCTTAGCAAATACTGTCTTTTCCTACAGCAGTTTCCTCAGTATGTTTACATAACAATAAAGTAATCTTAGGTTAACCTGCTCCAAGGGAGTCTGTCCTTGAGCCAGCAATTTGGCTGTGTTACAATTCTTTATCTACATCAGATACTTTAGCCTGGGGAAAGTTTCCTGTTTTTTGAAAGCTTAACATTTCTATATGTAATTTTAAAAAGTTAGGTTATACCTGAAACTACAGGGCTTTGGAAACTAGGCCCTGTGAAATACATTTGCTTTATAAATGTTAGTATACTCCACACCAAACTGTCTTCCAAAGTGGTTGTACCATTTTGCCTTCCCACCAGCAGTGAATAAGAGATCCTGTTGCTCCACATCCTCACCAGCATTTGATGTTGTCATTGTGGTATCTCATTGGTATTTTAATTTGCAATTGCCTAATGATGTATGATGTTGAACATCTTTTCATATGCTTACTTGCCATCTGCTTATCTTCTTTAATGAGGTGTCTGTTCAGGTCTTTTTTCCATTTTTTACTTGGGTGACTCTTCTCTTATTGTTGAGTTTTAAGAGTTCTTTTCATATTTTGGATAACAGTCTTTTCTTTATCAGATGTGTCTTTTGCAAATATTTCCTCCCTACCTGTGGCTTGTCTTCTCATTCTCTTGACATTATCTTTCACGGAAGAGAGGGCTTTAATTTTAATGAAGTTCAACTTATCAATTATTTTTTTCATGGATTATGCTTTTGGTGTTGTATCTAAAAAGTTATTACCATACCAAGGTCATCTAGGTTCTCTCCTGTGTTATCTTCGAGGAGTTTTATAGCTTTGCATTTTACATTTAGGCCTATAATTTATTTTGGGTTCATTTCTGTGAAGAGTATAAGGTTTGTGTCTAGATTAATTTCTTTACATGTGGATATCCAATTGTTGCAGCACCATTTGTTGAAAGAGTATCCTTTCTCCATGTTATAGACTTTGCTCCTTTGTCAAAGATCAGTTAAGTTTATTTATGTGGGTCTATTTCTGAGCTCTCTATTCTTTTTTTTTTTTTTTTGAAGCTGGCTGGTATGGAGATTCAAACCCTTGAGCTTGGTGTTATAACATCATGATCTAACCAACTGAACTTACCATCCAGACCAGAGTTCTCCATTCTTTTTCATCAATGTATTTGTCTATTCATTTAGGAGTACCACACTGTCTTGATTATTGTAGCTTTATAGTAGATGTTGAAGTCAGGTAGTGTCAGTCCTCCAACTTTGTTCTTCTTTAATATTGAGTTGGTTAATCTGGAACTTTGCCTCTCCATATAAACTTTAGAATCAGTTTGTTGATATCTACAAAATAACTTGCTTAGATTTTGATTGTAATTGCATTGAATCTATAGATCAAGTTGGGAAGAACTGACATCTTGACAATTTTTGAGTCTTTCTATCCACGAACATGGAATATCTCTCAATTTATTTATTTCTTCCTCATATAGATCTTGTACACATTTCATTATATTTATACATAAGTATTAAGGGAGTGCTGATGTTAATGATAATGTGTTTTTAATTTCAAACTCCACTCGTTCATTGCTAGTATTTCCTTGTTTTTTATAAGTGTAACATGGTAAGATATTAACAGTGGGGGAAGTGAGAAAGATATAGGCAGCCTCTGCTCTATCTTTGCAACTTTCCTGCACATCTAAAATTATTCCAAAATAAAAGATGTATTTTTAAATGTTCGTGGCAATACTTGAGGGTTTTTTTCCTTTATTTTATATTTCAAGGACTTCATTGCACATTTCTATATTTTAA
This sequence comes from Galeopterus variegatus, assembly GCF_000696425.1. NCBI lineage: Eukaryota > Metazoa > Chordata > Mammalia > Dermoptera > Cynocephalidae > Galeopterus > Galeopterus variegatus. The sequence continues at coordinate 51,644 of NW_007728194.1, read as the reverse complement.
ACTTTTAAAAAAATATATAGTCAAAGTTATACAATTTAAGAACTAGTAGTAATATTCACCACTGTAATTGTAACTGTTAGCAAAAATGTTAAATGTGAATTATAGAAGTAAAAAAATTCACCATGACTATGTTTTAAAAAGGTTAAAAAGAAAATCTTTACTGCCAGTGTGGTGTGGCTTTGGAGCCAGACTGACATGTTTTGAGATCCAAGCTCTGCCACTTTCTCCATATAAGACCTCTCTGCACCTCTGTTTTCTCAAGTAGAAAATGGGAATAATAAAGAAGACCCTTGGCATTTACCAATGTAACAATTTTAGTTTAGTTTTAACCAGGAAGTCCATGACATTTAAGCATTCAATAATTGTTCTAAAAAGGAAACTTGAATTTTATACATTAGCCAAAGTATAGGAGACTATAAAGCTAAGTAAGTGGTTGTAAGAATAAGCAGAAAATAAATTACCTGAATTTGAATCCTACTTCTGTTATTATTAACTGTATGGCCTTCCTTGGATAGATCTCTTAAATTCACTAAGCTTCAGTTGTCTTATTGGTAAAACAGGGATAATAATCACCCCACTTTACAAGGTTGTTGTACTAAGTAGTAAATAATAAAATCACAAAACTATAACAGTTGAGGTTGAATATATATATGTCTGTCCCTGTCCTAGTTGCTTTATACATATTTCTTTACTCAATTCTCTCAACAACTTTATACATAATTACTACTATTATACCCATCTTGCAAGTGAGGAAACTGATTTAAAAAGTGTTTAAAGCACTCAACACACCGCCTGGCATATACTACGTAATCAACATATACTGGCTATAATTATCTCAGCACCAGACTGAGCTCTGTGCGGCAATACTCATCCCTAACATATATGCCCTGGTATATAGAAGGTTCTTTTAAATATATGAGTATGTCGAATAAGTGAATAAATAAACTAGTCACTTAGATAGTGAATAAATCTTATTATATATCATCCAGCAACTAAACATTGATTTAGTTTTATTTTCATCTATAATTCTCCACTTAAAATAGTACCTCCAATGAAATGATTACAATTTTTTTTTGTAAAAAATGGCTCTTAAAAGAAATCCAATTATTAGTAATGAGACTGAAAAAATTAATAAAGTGATGGATCTTAGCCATAAAATAGTCCCTTTGGCTATGTTGAAGAGCAGAATGTAAAATTAGCCAGGGGCTTATATTTATGATGGAAATGACACCATCAATAAGGAAACAAGAAAAGGCAATTTGAAAAACTATTTCGGTGAATGCTTCCACTAGGAAAAAAAAAAAAAGGTAATCAACAGAATCAAAAACTTAGTGAACATTAAAAAGATGACTAATTTTTGGTATAAAGATGAGAATAGGAAATATGACGGTCCAGAAAAATATAATCTGGGAATGAGGACATTAGTGGGCCTCTCAACCCACTGTGACCTCAAAGAAAAATTGGTTCAAGAACCTGAAGGACCATTTTTCTATAGGTATAAAATAAAAATAAAAGTCATTGCTGTAAAAGGGCTTGCTTCTTTCTGAGCTGAAGAAGTACATGAAGAAAAAGTTTATAGGTGTGTTCAAAAGTGTAAAAAAGAGGCTCATATCAACAGAAAGTGCCTTGGCAAACATACTGAAAGAAGAGACAAAAATATCAGAGGTTAAGGCAGCCAAAGGCAAACTGAGCACAATTCATTGTAGCTTTCTCTAGGGTTCTGCAAGAACCTTAAGGTGCAAGAATAAGGAGGAATCTAATAAAGTTGGAGTCGTGGTGTTCTTTCTGAAATAATTTCATAAAATATTTGCAAGAGGGTAATGTTTATGTAAAATTTGGCATTTGAAAAGTTCTCAATATTCCTTGAGAATGTCAAGGGTGAGGTGTAATAATTATTGCACCATGAGGATAAGAAATAATGTATACAAAAGTGAATATTTTATATTAATATTGGTATGAAACAAAAACAAAATCCAGACATGCAAAGGAAAATACAGTAATTTAAAATTTTAACTTGTAGGTAGCAAAATATTAGTATAAAGTCATAAGACAAAACATAAGCTGAAAAATATTTGCAACAAATATGACAAATGGCTAACTTCCTCAATATAAAAGAGCTTATAAACCTATAAGGAAAAACGAGCAACCCAATGGAAAAATGCTTAAAGGAGATATAAATTGGCACTTCATAAAAAATTAAAGTCAAATTGCCAATAAATATCTGAAAAGATGCTCAACTTTACTCATGGTTAAATAACTGCAAATGAATAAGAACTCTTATTTGAATGTGGCGGAATATGAATTAATGTAAACATCTTGAAGGCAATGTGGTAATATATATATCAAAATTCCATATATATATATCTTTTGACCCATCAATTCTATTTCTAAAATTATCCTACAGCACAAATGCACAAAGATATATGAGTACTGATGTTCATTACAGCATTGTCTGTAATAATCAAAAACTAGAAATAATATAATAATTTGTCAGGATCATTTAAACTATTGTACACCCATACTATATAATACGATGTAGTTATCAAGATAGAATGAGGTAGAAAATAAAAACTGACATGGACTAAATGCAGCATAGTGTGCTGGATTGAAACCTGGAACAAAAACAGGACATTAGTGGAAAAACTGTGTAATCCAAATAAAATCCAGAATTTAGTTAATATTAATGTACCAATGTTAATTTTTTACTTTTGACAAGAGTACCCTGCTTATGTAAGATGTTAATAATACAACTTTTCGGTATCTAAAATTATGCCAAAATGAAAAGTTTATTTTAAAGAAATCCAGAATTTAGTTAATATTAATGTACCAATGTTAATTTTTTACTTTTGACAAGAGTACCCTTCTTATGTAAGATGTTAATAATACAACTTTTCGGTATCTAAAATTATGCCAAAATGAAAAGTTTATTTTAAAGAAGTGGTATAGAAAGAAGAACAAGATATGACAAATGAAAAAAAAAAAAAAAGGAAAAAGTTGCAGGACAGTATGTATAGCATTTGTATACTAACAGATGGGGGTAATATATATGTGTATTAGTATAGGCATAGAAATCTCTAGCAGCTTCCCCCCCACCACACCCACCAAAATAGTTTATAGTGGTTATCCTGAGTCACCGAAATGGAGGTTTTCAATGCCAATGGAAGTGTAGGGGGTTAGTTAAGATCTTCTCTTTTTCATTTTCGTAGTGAATTGGCCTGTGCTCTTACCAGGGAACACATGTTTCTCATATAATTTTAAAACAACTAATTAAAAAAATAAAGTATAAAAATTGGCTAATGTGGTGACTGATACATTGTAGATGCTCAGTATTTGAAAACTTTTATATTCTTTTACTATCTGCTTTGGTTTATAAGTTCTTTATTATATCTCTAATAATAATCACAAATTTTTATTGAGTACTCACTATGATCCAGGCCCTGTATTAAGTATTTTACACATAGCATCCTATTATTCCCTATAAGAACATTCCGAGTTAGGAACCATTATTATCCTCATTTACAGACAAGGAAACAGTAATAGAGAAATAAACTAACTTGCCAAAGTCACAAGGCAAACAAATGGTGGAGCCAGGATTTGAACGGAAGCAATCTGACTCCAGAGTCTTTCTTTATAGGTAAATCCTCAGTTGCTTCTATAGATACTGTTTTTTAACTTTCTGGATGGTTATGTGGTAAGTAAAATTCAACAATGGTGGAAGAAAGCAATAATGATCACTTTCAATCTTTAACTGAGTTGGATGAATGAAAATCTCAGGACCTTTAAAAATTTCAGCACATAGACTTTGCTGCTTGATTCTGTACATTTTAAATGATCAAAACATCTTTTAATTATCTGGTGGTTTTCACTGGACTAAATTATCCCACTTCTTTATCATTTTTTGGAGATTTAGTTGTTTAATCCTTGGAGTTGCTATTTCCTGGAAGACTATCAATCTCCCTCCCTAAAAGTGAACATTTTTGTAAAAAAGATAATTAGCAATTGCTATCCCTTTCCTCCTTTTCCTCTTTCTCCCTCTTCATTTTATAGAGCAGGTAGTTTTTGCATAATACCGTGTAAACTAATATACATGAATAAAGGAGCATCTTATCTGTTTACATTAGCTCTCTGGTAGAAAAAAATTGTTGTTGACACTTATATGTTGGTTGTTGATAGAATTTTCTATGTGCACAGATAATTAGATCTTCTTTACTTAAAAATATTTCAGCAACTTTATTACCTTCTTTTCTAATCTGTGGGTAGAATATAGGCTTTTAACTCTAATCATCATTACTGTTTTCCTCAAAAATCAACATTTATTGGATTCCTGCTGTTTATATGCACTGTTGTTTATGAGGAATCATAAATTCCTACCCATCCTCAATGTCTCATTTGATTTAACTACAAAAATTTCAAAATTTATTAGGCGTGTGAGCACTACAAACATACAAAGCTCTTTGGAAGATAAAATATAATAAATAAAATTTAGAAGTTAGATCACAAAAATAGATCATAAAATGTGATGAAAAGAATGGAAAATAAGTAAGGGTCATTTATTGTAATAAATTAACCTCCGCTAAATATCCCTAAGGTGTTTGACATTGCGATAGATGCTTAAAAGAGAACATAAAGTCAGTGTAGTGACTGACTTCCCGCATAATTGAATAAAGAAGATTAAAAATGATGAAGCATGTCAGAATTTTATGTGTGAAAATGTACTCTGAAATTCAGAGAACATAAAGTCAGTGTAGTGACTGACTTCCCGCATAATTGAATAAAGAAGATTAAAAACGATGAAGCATGTCAGAATTTTATGTGTGAAAATGTACTCTGAAATTTAATTCAACAGACATTTGTTGAGAGTCTTCTGACAAGGCGTGTTGCCAGGGACTGCGTCAGATAGATGACTAAGAATGTCCTCTACTCTCAGGGAGTGCACAATGTAGTAAAAACAACACTAGCCAACGTGCAAACTGGGAAAGGCACTCCAGGGCTTACAGCTTGGTGAGCAGAGTTTGCACTAGACTTGAGTCTCCTCTCACCCTTAGCCAGGCATTCGTGTGCATTGCACAATTTGCACAAACATACATGGCAGCCTTAACCATAACTAAAACAAACAAACATCATGGAAATTTGTAATAATAGATGTGCACATAAAATCCCGAGTGCAGGGAAACAGGTTTCTGTCAGGACACAGTATTTGAGCCTCAGATGATCAGTAGAACGTTTTATGTGGGAAAAGGGGGCTCCTTTATCTATGCTTGGCCCAGTCCAGGTCACATGCCTATTACAATGGCCAAGGCTGAACTGAGTGCTGACAGCCCCAATAGAGACACAAGTGAGAAGACATTCCTGGGCGGCAAAAGCAACTTGGGAGAGTTGGAGAAGCAGATCACAAATGTCACGCACGATCTTAACTGCCATGTCAAGAAGTTAGGCACTTTTTGGTAATTAGTAAGTAGAGAGACATAGAAATAAATTTTGTTCTTTAAATTTTCCTTATAAAATGTTTCATAGTAGTTTGGGAAATTCCAACATTATTTAGGTCTACAAGTAATAAGTGGAAATTTTATCTTAAAGTGATTTCCAACACACACTCTTATGTCCCAGAAAGTAACCACAATAAACAATTTGGAGTGTAAGCTTCTGGACCTTCATAGAAAGTTGTTTAGGTATTTGTTAATCTCTAGGACAGGGGTCTCTAAATATTTTTGATCTGGTACTTATTGAATAAAGCACTAATACATGTTGTTTAATTTATTTGTAAACTCAATACATATGCTACTATTATTGCTCTGGACCTTCATAGAAAGTTGTTTAGGTATTTGTTAATCTCTAGGACAGGGGTCTCTAAATTTTTTTGATCTGGTACTTATTGAATAAAGCACTAATATATGTTGTTTAATTTATTTGTAAACTCAATACATATGCTACTATTATTGGCTAATATCCCAGGAGTTAATAAACAACTTAGGGCAAAGTTCATTATTAAAGATAGTGAATGCAAATCCATATTTCAATATCTTTTTGATAGTTTCATAGCAATTTGTTTGACTGCCAACACTCGTCAGACTTGACAACATTGTCATAGCTTTTAGCTTCTTAAGGTGTTTGACTAAGGTATTCTACCAAGAAGAGGTACATTCTGCCATTTTCTTCTTTCTTGGTGTTTACGAGCAGTATCACATTGTGGGTAAGGGCACCGGCTCTGCAGAGAGACTGCCTGGGTTGAATTGCAGTTCTGTCATTGGGTAGCAACTCACTCAGCGCTCTACGACCCACTTTTCCCATGTTTAAAATTGGAATAAAAGCAGTACCTTCCTCACAGGGTTTTTGTGAAGGTTAACTGAGTTAATAAAGATGAAGCACTTAGAGACAGTCCCTGGCATGTAATAAATGCCACATAAGTATTTGATATTGTTGGCAGTATATTCGAACTGCAGTTTTTTTTGTAGGAATCTTTTGAAGTCACTTTTTTACTTTGTGAGGGTAAGCTAGCTAAAACCAGATAACGTAATCTATAAATCTTCCTCAGTCACCCCTATCCTTTATTGTAAAACTCCCCTCCCGCCTTCCCTTCAGGCAGCCTGAGTACAGTATATGCCAAGAGGCCACAAGACATGCCAAGTGGGAGTGAGGATGTCAATCCACACATAAAATATTAGTAAATCTTCATTTTTCTTCTTTTTTCATAAAAATTAGATATATATGTGTGTGTGTCCATATACACACATATGTATATTTTTGTATGCATGTATATGTGTATATATATGTATGTGTGTATATATGTATACGTGTATATATGTATATATGTATGTGTGTATATATGTATACATATATTCTAATATTTTCTTCTCACACCTCAGTGGATTTCCTAGGGTATTTCTTGTGATGTGCCCACCACACTTTGGAGGCCCCTGTGCTGGGGGATGCACTGCTGAGAATGCACTGCTGCAGCCTGCCACCGACAGCTGACAGCTGGGAAAGAGTGAGGCTGAGCTTTGGGTGGAAGAGAAATGGTGGGGCAGGAAAGGGCCAGTAGAGCAAAGGAAACCTGGCAAAAGCCCGAGAGTCAGACTAGCTGTAGGCATAATCTTGCTCTGAAGGCCTTCTCTACACAAGTCAGTGAGGCTTTGGGGTTTTAGATATAACAGACTGCAACAGTTCAGATCCACTCAGTGAGTATGTATTGAGCACTTACCGTGGGTCAGCACTCTGCTAAGGCTGCTGATGGTAAGTAGTCACTTATTTAAAGAGTTTGCAGTCTGATAGAGATGACTAGTATATAATATATAATATATAATGTATAAACATACACACAACTTGTGAATAAATCGCATAGCTCAAAATGCTATAACATACAGAAGTCTTCAGAGGAAAGGCTTCCTGGAGAAAGGAGGTGGTGCCTGAGATAAGTATTGAAAGAACTGTTTCCTTTATTGAATGTTAAAGAAACAAAAAACCTTCTTTTAACTATTTATTAAAGACACTATTATTAATGACCCAGGATTTGTATAGAGCTACTAGAGACACTAGAATATAAATTCCACAAGGAAGTTTGTCTGTTTTTTTTTTAACTGCTGTGTGCCTGATGCCTACAATAATGCTGGGCACATAGTGGGTTCTAATTTGTTAAAAGAATCAATGAATGATTAAAGAAACTATGTATGTGAAATGTTAGGAGGCCTCATATTATCTCTTTGAATCATAGAATGAGTATTTTGGGGACCCCAGACTTAATCTAGTCTAAATTCCACAGCTGAAAAACCAATGCCCAGAGAGGCCAAGTAATCAACTTCTACGGTTTGAATGTTTGTCCCTTCTCAAATTCACATTGAAATTTAGTTGCCATTGTAATAATATTAAGAGGTGGGACCTGTAAGAGGTGATTAGGACATGAGGGTTCTGCCGTCCTGAATGGATTAATAGTCATCTTGAGAATGAGTTCATTATCATGAGAATGGGTTTGTTATGAGGAGCAGGTTCCTTATAAAAGAATGAGTTTGACTCCCCTTTTACTCTCTTTCTCTCCCCTCCTCTCTTTACCATTCTGCCATGGGATAATGCAACAAGAGAACACTTGCCAGATGCCGGCCCCTTGATCTTGGACTTTCCAGCCTTCAAAACCAAAAGCCAATAAATTTCTGTTTATTATAAATTACCCAGTCTCAGGTATTCTTTTACAGCAGCAAACACAAACTAAGATATCAACTCCAGGCAATCCAGGAAGCCAGGTCTAGAACTGGCATTAAAACTCATATTTCCTAACTCCTAGCCAAGGGCTTTCTTCGTGATCCAATGGCACCTTCCCAGAAGTACCAGATGGCCACAACTCATCTTTCACTACTCAGACCTTCTCAAGAGCCAGAAATGAATCTGATTCCAGAAGGCTGAAGGAAATGAAGACAGTTAGAGCTTTTTTTTTTTTTTTTTTCCAGCTGCTGTGTTCTGTGTTTGGCTTTTCTTGAAACCAATGGTTTAAGTTGTAATGAGTCCCTCTTCCCTCGGGAATACGGAAGAACAAACAAAATGACATTTTATCTGTAGGTACAATTTAAGTTTTGTAATACAAATACATTCTCTAACTACTTCTATTATTTCCCTAGCAAACCAATCAGGTTAAGAAGCCTAATCTGTGGAGCCCAATGTTTGACAAGAATATAACCTGAACATCTCAGAGTTTTTCACTGTTCTTAAGGACACAATTTGAATACCCATATATTCATAAATACAATATTAACATGAATTCATGTTTTATGTAGATATATGTGAAATGAATGTGTAATCTATAAACTAATATATTTTATATAAAGTTATATCTATCTATATATGTGTGTGTATATATATATGTGTATATACACACACACACACACACACACATATATATATATATATATATATATATACACATCTGCATAAGTGTCACAGTCTGAAAGAAAACTTCTTTGCCACCCTTTCTAAGTAGCAAATTCCCTGAATCAATATTATTAAGTAGCATTCCCTCTTTTAACTTAATTACATTCATATTTAATATTAGAATTTTCAGGCCTTAGTTGTTTGTCAGTTCTACCACCTAAGTACATCTCAAAACTGCCCACTTTTCTCCATCTTCACTGCCACAAACTAGGCCAACCCACTATCATCTCTCATTAAGACTAATGAAATAGCTTTTTACCACTACTCCCTTCCTTTGATACTTTTCCCACAGAGCAGTTAGAATAATCTTTTTAAAAATGAATCATATAACTTTTTTGCTTAAAATCTTTCAATACTTCTCATAGCTCATAAGGTAAAGACCAAAGTCTTTAACATGGCCAACAAGTCTCCCCATGATCTGGCCCCTGCCTGCTCACCAGCTTCCTCTTGGGCACTTTCCTCCTTGATATTTGCATTTCAGCTACATTCTTTCATTTCCTAAGCGGACTCAGCCTTTCCCTTCCCCAGGGCCTTTGCACATGTTGTTCTAGCTTCCTGGAATGCTCTCTACTATAGTACTCTCCCCAAATTCAAACATCTGCTTTGCCCAGTTATTTTCTACTTACCCTCAGAGTTCAGCTCAATGAGCATATCTTCAAAGAAGTCTTTCTCCTTCTTTGGATGAAGTCAAATTCCTTATCATATCCTCTCTTAACAACTTGTTTTCCTCCTTTTTAGCAATTAACACAACAGTAATTAAATACTTACGTTATTAATTGTTTAATGTTTGTCTACCCCAATGGAATGTAAGCTCCATAAGAAACACCTTATTCATCCCTGTCTCAGTATAGGCAGGGATAAATATCTGTTTGAATAAATAAATAAGAATAATTATTATACAAAGGTAGTGTGTTACAAAAGGGAAAATTCAACTATGAAAGTGAATAATTGAGCGTACAAGGGTACTTCAAAAAGTTCAAAGATTAAAAGATCTGCATTATCTATTAATTCTATTTTCACAAGCTTTTGAATGAACATAATATAAAAAATATACTGAGAAACAAGACTAGACACTGCCCTGAGCTAAAACTCACACACACTCACACTCACACATTCTGCACCTTTCAAAAAAAAAAGTCAAGGGAGAAAAATGCACTTCCAATGAGAGAAATCTTGCTAGAGCAGGAAAGAAGCAGAGGATGCCTTAGATCAGGTGACTGGGGTAGCTGAGGGACCTGTTCACCAACGGTGGAAGATATGCCTTACTCTAGCTGGATACATTGGGGGTCACCTCCTCAAAGGGAGAGGAAGAAAAAAAAGACTGGACTTGGCTGAGGCAGGAGAGGCAGACAACCTTCCTGAGACATCCCAGGCTTCTGGGAGCTGGGATAAGTAGAAAGCCTGAGGCTAGGTATGTGGGTGGGGAAGGGCAGCTGAGCCTCAACCAAAGGCCTTCGATTCTTACCCGGAGTAGTGCTGTGCTGTGGAGGAGGTGTCCACACGCTTCAGGCGAAAGCAACGTGTGGGGCCTCTGGTGGTGGTCAGTGTCCAGGGATAGGGCAAGGGGTGGGTATGAACACCCCTCCCTGAGCTCCTAGTAGTTTACCAAGAAGCTGAATGGAAGAGAGGAGGAGAATGTCACCTGATCCAAGCTCCTCTTAGGCTCTTGGCTTCCTACTGTTTATAATGTCAGACCCAGGCTGGTGGCTTGTGAAGCTCTATCCTAATTCTATTGGAAATATTTCAATAAGGTTAATTGTTGTTAATTTACAGCTATGTTGTAAGCTATCACTATATATTTACTTATTGCCTATAGGATATTGGGGATTACACAATGCAAAAGTATGTGCATAATTATTTATTAGGAATTCACATTAAGGGAAAATGCCAACTGTCCATCTTTTTGTGGTGCTAGATATCATATTTTTCAAATGTGTAATAGAAGTGGGGTCATCTAGTTGGGTATATTTGTAAATTAACTTTTGGTTAACAGTGAATACTCACCCAGATTGTTCTAACATCTGAACAACTACACAACATGAAAGACTGATTACAGTGAAGATTCTTGACCAAAGACAGGTATTCACGGGAATGTGATATAGGGCCTGAGAACTTCTTGTTTCCAAATTAAAAATTAATTGAAGGATGTCCGTGTCAGCTGATTGACAGCAGAGCACCCCATGTTTCCTTCTCTGGACATCTCACGCATTTCTATGAGTGGCAGGCAAGAGCAGTACCTTCCTGGACTGTGGAACTGCTGGGAACTGAAGAGCCCTCTCTAGTGGCTCAGTGCAGGAAGATGAAAGGAGAAAAAAAGAGGGATGGTTTTTGGAGAAACCGTGAGATGTCCTTTGGAGACTTGCAAAATAATTGTGAATACTCTGGATGGTGCTGAATTTTGCAGACAGTAAGTGCCGGAAGACAGGGAGGGCTACATCAAGAAATATATTGTTCTGGACCCTGTAGGTTTTTGGGTTTTGTGTTTTGCTTTGTTCTTATTTTTGATTTTTTGCTTTAAACTGACATGACCTCAAAAAGATAAGCTAGCTAAATTCATATTCCCCAGTAAGTACAGGTAAGCACTTAGGTACTCGATGCATGTTTATTGACTTGAAATGAATGGAACAGCAGAAATAGTTTCTACCTAGAATGTTTAAGAACATATTCAAAATAATAACTCCTATCAATTGAATGACATGTTGCATATCTGCTTTACATTTAATCCTCAGAACTAACCATAGCTGAATGTTTTTAAGTTCACTGTTTTACAGAGAATGATTCTGAGACTTAGGTTAAGTCACTTGTCTAAATGACAGCCAGTAAGTGGCAGAGCCAATAATCAAACCAAGAATTGCCCAACTCCACAGCCCATGTTCCATGTCCCTATGCTGCTCTCTCCGCCTTTCTGCATTACTGGGTAATCAAAACTAAGATAATTTTCCCAGGTAATATTAATCAGATTTCCTACTGATTATTATGTATATGTTTGTACTTTGTACTAATATGCAAGCTTCCAGGGTGGAAAGAGCTATCTAATTCCTCTTTTGGTCCCCACTACTTAGCACAGTTCAAAGTGTTCTGTACATAATAACTTAATCCTCACAATAACTTTATAAGATAGACACTATTATTATCTTCATTCTACGAATGAAGAAATGGAGCCATGCAGAGATTAAGTAATTTGCCCAAGATATCACAGAGACTTTTAGTGCTCACCCTTCCCTCGGTCTCCTCTCTTTCCAGGAATGTGGGAGGATCATTTTCCCACACTCTTGTAGTAAGGTGGCCTTGTGACTAGTAATGGTCAATAAGCTATAAGTAGAATTGATAGGTGTCACTTCTGTGCTATGAGTCACTTCTCTGCTGAAGCATTTAATTGCTGGTCTGAGACCTCCAGTGCTCAAAAGGATTGAAGTGCATATACAGCTACAAGATGATAGAGTCTCCGTCACCCTGGGTCCCTGAGTGATTAGGTGGAGCACAGCTCCCTCTCCCTCACAATGGAAATGTAGCACAAGAAAGAAATAAACCATTTTTTTTTATTACTATATTTATCATTATACAATGTAATCATTTTGGGGGCTCTTTACCAACTTCTCACTAACCCTCCCTCCCTCCCCCTTTCCCACCATTGATGGCCTCAGTTCCATTCTCTCCTTTTGAAAGTTCAGCGAATTATTGTGATTGTTGTACCTTTCTTTCTTTCTTTTTTTGTTTATTTATTTATTTTTTTTAGCTCCCACTTATGAGTGCAGACCTTGGGCTGGGTGGTGGGTCTTAAGCTATTGAGATTATGGTTTGATGTTTTAAGCCACTGAGATTTTGGTTTTGATCTATTACCATAGCAAACCTAACTCATCCTGACTACTACACAGGATCAGAACTCTAATAAATGATGAAGTAGAAATTTAAATCTAGATGATCTGACACTCAAGCCCATGCCTTAGATTACTAACCTGTAGTAAATGCATGAATGAAAGAATGAAAGAACGGTAAGAGGCATTTGTTATCCACTCACAGTTAGTGATCAGGAGCCAGCTTTGGTGAGGGTTGAATGCTTTTCTTTTTCTAAAAATACCATCTCATTTTCATCTTGAAGCACTAGACAATCTTGTTGTTTATAGTGAGATGAATATATCAAATTACCACAACTATCATCTTGAACAACAGTCTTTTGAAGGTATTCGACTAGACCTTTCAGATCTCATTAAAACCGAAACATTTGGTTGGTTTGGTTTAGTCATTTTTGACTCTGTGTATTTAAAATGACAGTACTATCAGTCAAATGAAACTTTAATCACAATGGAAATCTTCAGTAACTAATAATAGACACAGGCAATTTGATAATAAAAGACAGTTCTCCACACAAGATACCTATTGTTGCTTTTGAATTTATTTAAAAAATTGTAAATAATAGAACATCTCTCAACATTCAGAGAACAAAATGTAGATAAAAAGTGATTCATATTTTAACCAACTAATTTTCATTTTTACATTGTTCTTACAATTCTTATGTCATTGTAATCAGTGTATCTTTTTAATTTTTTACTTAATATAATATTATATCTCACATATTTTCAAAATTTCTTAAAGCAACAGTTCATAGTTATGTAGTAAAAGAACATAACTTATCAGACTCCTATTTTTGCACATCTATGTAGATGTCACCTTTTTTTTGCTTAGGAACAGATTGAAATGAATAGACTTACCATAAGTTTGTTAAAGAAAACCTATAACTTTACTGCATGACATCAAGGAAGAGTCTTACTTATGTATGTATTTGTTCATTTATTTATTATTTTGTAGTTTATTGGGGAGGTAAAAATATCTAATTAGATCCTGCTGTCTTCTGCACTGACAAACCATGGAAGAAAATATAGAGCCAGGAGCAGATCCAGCTTTTGTGATACCTTATTATAGACTGTGTTCTCATATCTTAAAGGTGACTGTCTGGGTTATTTCAAAGTGTATATTGCTTTGCTCAGGCTGCCATAACAGAATATCATAGACTGGGCAGCTTAAACAACAGAAATTTGTTTTCTCACTGTTCTGGAGGCTGGAAATCCCAGATCAGGATGCCAGCATGGCTGGGTTCTGGTGAGGGCTCTCTTCCAGGCTTGCAGATGGTTGCCTTCCGGCTGTATGCTCACATGGCAAGGAGAGAGAGATCTCTCTCTTCCTCTTGTTAAAAAGACAGAGTACTATTAGATTAAGGTTCCACCTTTTTGACTTCATTTAACTTTATTTATAGTCACCAGCTTTTGGTTTCCTTTCCATATACTATAAGTTAATATATGTATGTTTTTCACTGGAACATGTTGTATTTAACAACAAAGGAACAGTGGCTGAACAAATGTTTCCTTCCTATAAGGGGTTAATATTTCCCTCATATATATTACCTGTGTGTGAGGATTTTATCTTTTCTGACATTTAAATAACTTTGAAGACTGATTAAGCTTTATCACCTTAAAACATTCATATTCCTTGAGTAAAAGACCCATATGAAAATAATTAATTCACCAAAATAAAGTGTTGAACGAAGTTAAGTTGTAAGATCCTGAAAATACTGTATTATAATGAAAATATCTCCCTAACCATGACCGCAGTGGTTAAAATTTAATGCAACATTAACAGTGAAGTATGGTTCTTCTAACGGTCTCTGCTCTTGCTTTGTGAAAGCTAAGGAAAGATTTATGTTACAAACAGATTCTGTATTTATGGAAATATGCAGCTTACTTTTTAAATATACCCAGCACATAAAAAGGCCATTTGCACTGCTTTATGTTATTCATGTATTTATTGGTTTGTAATAATAACCATGACCTCCACAGGCTGAACATTTGCTGGAAGCTAATGTTCTGTTGGGGTTAGTGACCCAATGCTTCATGCTGAGACCATTAATCAGCCCGTCGGCCCTTAACTTATGGGCAACACCCTCTTCCATCAGTCATTGTGACTCGGGTCCTCCAAGCCAGAGCATGAGGTTTGGAATGCCTACACCGTGGGCCAGCTTCACAGAACACCACAGCACACAGTGTAAACCAGTGTCAGAAACTCCACACCACAGAGGGCTTGTCTTCTATAATTGTCACTCTTCTAAGGCCATGAGCTTGTATCTCAAAAAATCAGAATACCGACAGATCATCATTAACACCCTTTTTCAAGCCATTGATCAAGCAGTATTAAAACTATTTTCATATACTTTTTTTAATAAATGAAAAACTACAGTGGATTTCATAAACAGGAAAACCACAAATGAGCCCATTATTCCATTTTTTGTTTTGTGTAACTATAACTGAATTCTACTGCAGATTATCTGTTGATATCACACCATGCTTCCCCATCCCTTTTCCTGGAAGGTCTCAGAACACTAAAGCTGAGAAAACCTGGGGACTTTTTCTCTTGAGGCTCCTCTCCCTGATTCCAGCCCAACCCCTAGAGGCCTCTTTAGAGCTCTCATCCTCTACCATGTCCCTGTGGCATGTTGAACACTTCGTCTGTCTGGACACTGCTCTCTCATTCCTTCAGCAAGGAATTGCCGTGCCACCTCTTACTTGACTTCTGCGCCACCTTTCTATCTCAGTTCTTCCACCCCCTCTCCTCCTTTCCTGTTTTCTTCTTTGTCTGTTTATCCTTGGTGTTACCAGGTTTCTCTTTTTTCCCTCACTTCCTTCTCAATTTCTTTTTCTTTTTCTTTTTTTTAGTCTATTAAGATATGCTTAACGTACCACAAAAAAATCACCTACAGCTTGATGAGTTTGGGTAAATGTACACAGTTGCAAACCCACTGTCACGATCAAGTTTTGGACTGTTTCCACTGTTCCAAAAATTTCCTTCCTGCCGCATCCCTGGCCCTAGGCATCCACTGATTTGCTTTCTATCACTGTAGTTTTGCCTTTTCTAGAATTTCATATAAATGGAATTATTCAGTATGTTCTCTTTTGCATCTGGCTTCTCCCATGGGTGGGGCATGACGTTTTTGAGATTATTCCATGTTATTAAGTGCATCAGTAATTTGTTCCTTTTTATTATTGCATAGTATTCCTTTGTATAAATACACCACATTTCAGTTTTTAGAAAGTCTGAAACTTTTTAACCATCCTGTGCTTCAATCTCCCAATGTGTAGAACAGTGTAATACTGGTAACTCAACACTTACGTGTAAAACACTCAGAACAGAGCCTGGCACCTACTGGGTGCCTGAGGTTAGCTCACATTATTACCTTTAATGGTCCACTCATGGGAGGTACAAATGGCTTCCTTGCTATATGGGGCTCAAACCAAGAACTTACAGGGCAGAATTTGACTTCCTGTCCGCCAGTCCGTTTCCTCAAGGAACTAATGATGAAGCACTAATAATGAG